>NW_027446126.1:0-83418 GCF_038048845.1 Mixophyes fleayi | reverse complement strand
ACTTTTCAACAGTATGGTTTACGAACATGATTTTACCTTCACACAACAGGTCCTAAGTTTCCCTTCATCTGCATACCACACATGCCTCTGGTATGTATGATATTGGAGAAAATGATATGATCTTTTCCTGTGCCCTTATTCAGCTTGAATCTGTCATTAACATACAACCCAGTCTCTGCAGTCGGCCTGTCTGGGGCCTCCCAAACATGTGTGAGATTTCATTGTCTTGCAAGAGATCTCCTCAAAGGCATTCACATTTGCCATCCTGCCATAAATGGTATAAGGTGCTATCCTTATCTACCAGCCCCCCTGGGTGGTTTAACATCCACAAAACCCATTGATCTAACAGCTTCTAAGAGCACCAGGTCACACTATTTCTAGGAAGTAATACACAAACATATATTTGCAGATTTATGCCTAAACATTAGCTTGCACATGACACCTTCCCTTTTTAAGAGATGGCATGGGAATTGACTGACAGGTCATAGCCCAAGCCATCTCCCACAGATCCCACCAGGTTCAAATGGAATAGCTGATAGCTGGGCCTCAATAGGTTCTCTGGGGGGAGGGGTTAAGAAGGGCTTAACTATCTCAGACAGCTGGAACTTCTGGTCCTGCAATAGCTGTGGGCAAACCTCTGCATTCTTACCTACGCTCTCTGCACCTTTCACTGACTGTGTGTCTTTGTGGGTGCTGCTTGAGAGAACATCTCCCTCCCACAAGAACTCCTGTAAATGGGAACCCTTCAATCCTGGCACAGCGGAATACCTACGTCCACTCTGCCCTGCTTCCCCGTTACACAATTCCCCGTCTGTGGGATACACTATGTGATTCTGATCTGAGGGTCTAAGGAACAGGACACTCCGCTCCCCCTTAGACTCATCTATCTGGGGGTGTAGTGTAACAGGGAGTTTGGGTCCCTCATCTATTTCCTCTAAGCCATTAGATAGCTGGATAAGTGAGTGTGGGCTAGCAACTGACTCCCCTGTCTCTATAGGCAACTCAGAGGAATGGTCAGAACTCAGATGTAGATCTAAGTGGTGAACATTCGAACTACAGGTCCCAGCAGCAATGTAAGGATTGCTGTCCCTCGCTACTTCCCGTTGGTCAGGACTATGTGTCTCCCCCACATGCTCACCCGCTCTGTGTGCAGCTGATTCAGGCACAGAATATACATCTTCCCTCTGCCCTCCCTGCCAGTTACCTTGTACAACATCTTCTGAGCATATTACCTGGGTAGAAACATTGTCTTTCTCTAGCACAACAGAATTAATCACATGGTCATCTGTCCCTTTTCTAGAAAGCACATTATCTATACCAGTATTAATGCCCATATCTGCAATCACAGTATCCGCTGTCCCCATCCCAGGACAAGATGTCAGTGTAAAAACAGGTTTAGATTCTAACACAATACTGTTATTGGCATTATCCTCATTATTCGCATTAGGTACAATAATACATTCTCTTTCCTTGTCACCTCCTGGTGCCTGGGAAAAAACGTGGTTACTCTCAGCAGGTTCTGGTACTGTAACATGGGCGGCATTAAAATCATTACACACTTCAGGTATAATATGGCATTTCCGTTCCCTGTCACACCCTGCTGCCTGGGAACAAACGTTGGTATTCTCAGCTGATTCTAACACAGTGACATTAGCATCATTACCTACATCAGATATAATAAGACATTCCCTGTCCCTGTCACATCCTGGTTTACACATTTCCGGTGCAATTGAACAGACCTTTTCCTTGTCACCTCCTGCTACCTGGGAACAAACTTTGGTACTTTCAGTTGATTCTGACACAGTAACAGGGGTGGCATTGACATCGTCATTACAGACATACTGAGACAACATTCTTCCTAAATCTGTCCCCAGTAACACATCTATAGGCATATTATCTGAGACCCCGACATCCCTTATACCTCTTCCAGCACCCCAATCAAGGTAAACTTTGGCTACAGGTACCGTTAGGTGAATTCCACCCACCCCTTTCACAGAAATACATTTTCCTGGAATGAAGTCCTCTAACCCTACCAGTTCTGAATGAACTAATGTAACATCCGCACCAGTGTCTCTTAACCCCACAGTTACCTTGTCACCCACAGTGACTGTTTGTATGTTGTCCTTCCGGCCCCCTTCTGGTCCCGCAACACACAGGACAGCTGGTGAAGATTGCAGGGAAGGTACCCCCCCAGCGGAGGGTGAACTGGTCTTCTTCTCTGGACAAGCGGTACTAATGTGCCCCACCTGGTTGCACACAAAACACCTGCGGGTGTCTCCCACAGCAGGCTTTGCCCCAACCCTCCCAAAAGATGAAGAAACAGTGGGTGATGGCGTTGAGGGGGGTGGCGTTGATCCTCCTGGCCGGCCCCCTTTCCAGGCCGACTTCCCTGGCACAAAAGTTCCTCTTTTAGCTGCAGGTGCCCGGGTGACAGTGTACTTGTCAGCCAGTCTAGCTGCTTCCGCAGATGATGTAGGATCACGATCCACTACCCATTCCTTCACATCAGCTGGGCACAAAGTCAGAAACTGCTCCTGGATCATCAAATCTTGCAGAGCATCAAAGGTGGTGATCTGTAGCCCTCCAACCCACTGTTTGAATGAAGCACACAGCTGGGCCACAAGTCCTGAATATGTGTCAGAGGCACTGCGTTTTAAATCTCTGAATTTCTGCCTATGCGCCTCTGGGGTGATGTTAAAGCGTTGCAACAGGGCACTTTTGATTGCCTCATAATTTCCGTCCATCTCAGGTGGAAGATCTGCAAAGGCTTCTAATGCTTTACCTCGCAAACCAGGGGTTAAATATTGTGCCCACTGATCTTTGGCCAGTCCATACTGTCTGCATGTCTTTTCAAAACCTCGCAAAAAAGTATCCAAATCCCCATCTTTTTCCAATACAGGGAAATTCTCAGGACGGGGTCTGCTAATACCAGCATCTCTGGTCTCTGGCTGGCGTTTGAGCTTCGCAAGCTCCAGCTCATATCTCCTCTCTGCCTCTCGCTCGGCAGATTCTCTTTCTGCCTGTCGCTCTGCTTGGCGCTCTGCTGCCTCCATAGCAGCGCGCCTCTCCTGACGGTCAGCAGCTTCCTTCTCCTGGAACTGCTGTATGAGTTGCATTTTAGTTGTAATGTCCGCTGGGCCCAAATATTTTAGGGCAGTTTGCAAATAAACATCCATAGCAGTGTCCACACATGAACCATTAGAATCATCCGAAATTAACAGTCCCTGGTTTTGAGGAATACCCACAGTCAGGTCCACTTCTGAGTTCTGGCTATTCTCTTCCTCGGACACAGCTGTGAGTTGCTGATCCCTCTGCACAAGAGCTTCAATCAATTGCTCCTTGCTTTTGCCACTGGTGGGAATTCCTCCATCCTCACAGTCTGAAATCAGCGCCTCCTTTGTCAAGCGTTTATATGCAGCCGCCATCTCCTCCGCTTAATGCCAAATAAAAAAAGATAAGAAAAAAAAGAGAAGGGGAGGGAAAGAAACAATTGCTGTATGTCTTATAATGTTTTAAGCATTGAGTTCAGTCTCTGGTGAATTAGTCTGTATTTCCTCTCTCAGGGATCACACAACCCTAATTCACTTAAGTTCTTAAAAAAAATAATTAAAATATATATCCCACTGCTGCCACCAATTTGTCACGAACAGCACTCACCTGAGTCTGTGTGACGCTTACGTGACACAGGGTTAACCACACAACAACCACTTGGTCTGTCTAAAATGATTAAATACTTCCCTATCTATGCCACACACTAGCTTTGCGATACTAATTACCACCACCAAGGTTTTTTCGGATAAGAGCTGACACTCTTATTTAGGAAGCCTTCGGTTCTCCCTAACATTAATCCAACACAATTTACTTTAATCAGAGTTCACTTAAATCACAAGGTTTGCACAGTTTCAATTAGGTAGCGTCTGGACCAAACTGTCGCGTGAATTCATAAGAACACAGAGACTAGAACTTATTAAGTGTAATTTAATATGGAAAATACATCCACAATGCTTAAGATAAAAAGATAATAAAATGACATACAAATAGAGTGCAATTGTTTCTTATAAAATAAAAAGGATAAAACACAGAATTGATACCTCACTTAGAATCAAGTTTGTGGTGCCGGGAGGAGCAGGAAAAAATGGAACCTCTTCAATTAAACTCCCTCAGAAGAAGAACCCAGGGTTACATTTTCAATACAGTTTTAAAGTCAAGCTACAGGGCCCCCCAGCCCCCTTCCCTGTGAGGTCAGAACCAACAGGATGGGAGAATGCAAATTAGGGTCTTATGACTTTGCTGTTTGAATACCTCTAAGTCAAGTTTTCTTTACACCGTCCTAACTTTTCAACAGTATGGTTTACGAACATGATTTTACCTTCACACAACAGGTCCTAAGTTTCCCTTCATCTGCATACCACACATGCCTCTGGTATGTATGATATTGGAGAAAATGATATGATCTTTTCCTGTGCCCTTATTCAGCTTGAATCTGTCATTAACATACAACCCAGTCTCTGCAGTCGGCCTGTCTGGGGCCTCCCAAACATGTGTGAGATTTCATTGTCTTGCAAGAGATCTCCTCAAAGGCATTCACATTTGCCATCCTGCCATAAATGGTATAAGGTGCTATCCTTATCTACCAGAACCCCTGGGTGGTTTAACATCCACAAAACCCATTGATCTAACAGCTTCTAAGAGCACCAGGTCACACTATTTCTAGGAAGTAATACACAAACATATATTTGCAGATTTATGCCTAAACATTAGCTTGCACATGACAATGATTCAATTCATGATTCAATTCATGATTCATGATTCATGATTCGATTCATGTTTCTTGATTCATGATTCAATTCATGATTCATGATTCATGATTCAATTCATGATTCATGATTCGATTTATGACTCTTGATTCATGATTCATGATTCAATTCATGATTCATGATTTATGATTCATGATTCAATTCATGATTCGAATCCTGATTCAATTCATGATTCATGATTCGATTTATGATTCATGATTCAATTCATTATTCATAATTCATGATTCATGATTCAATTCATGATTCATGATTCATGATTCATGATTCGATTTATGTTTCCTGATTCATGATTCAATTCATGATTCATGATTCATGATTCAATTCATGATTCATGATTCGATTCATGACTCTTGATTCATGAATTATGATTCAATACATGAATCATGATACAATTCATGATTCATGATTCATGATTCGATTCATGATTCAATTCATGATTCATAATTTATGATTTAATTCATGATTCATGATTCGATTCATGATTCATGATTCATGATTCAATTCATGATTCATGATTCATGATTCAATTCATGATTCATGATTCATGATTCAATTCATGATTCATGATTCATGATTTAATTCATTATTCATAATTCATGATTTAATTCATGATTCATGATTCGATTCATGATTCATGATCCATGATTCAATTCATGATTCATGATTCATGATTCAATTCATGATTCATAATTCATGATTCAATTCATGATTCAATTCATGATTCATGATTCATGATTCAATTAATTATTCATGATTCATGATTCGATTCATGATTCCTGATTCATGATTCAATTCATGATTCATAATTCATGATTCATGATTCATGATTCAATTCATGATTAAATTCATAATTCATGATTCATGATTCAATTCATGATTCATAATTCATGATTTATGAATCAATTCATGATTCATATTTCATGATTTATGATTCGATTCATGATTCATGATTCATGATTCAATTCATGATTCATGATTCATGATTCATGATTCAATTCATGATTCATGATTCATGATTCGATTCATGATTCAATTCATAATTCATAATTCATGATTTAATTCATGATTCATGATTCATGATTCAATTCATGATTCATGATTCAATTCATGATTCATGATTCGATTCAAGATTCTTGATTCATGATTGAATTCATGATTCATGATTCAATTCATGATTCATGATTCCTGATTCATTTCATGATTCATAATTCATGATTTAATTCATTATTCATGATTCGATTCAAATCATGATTCAATTCATGATTCATGATTCATGATTCAATTCATGATTCATGCTTAATGATTCAATTCATGATTCATGATTCATGATTCGATTCATGATTCATGATTCATGATTCAATTCATGATTCATGATTCATGCTTAATGATTCAATTCATGATTCATGATTCATGAAATATGATTCAATTAATGATTCATGATTCATAATTCAGGATTCAATTCATGATTCATGATTCATTATTTAATTTATAATTCATGATTCAATTCATGATTCAATTCATGAATCATGATTCATGATTCAATTCATAATTAAATTCATGATTCATGATTCATGGTTCAATTTATGATTCATGATTCATGATTCAATTTATGATTCAATTTATGATTCAGGATTTAATTCATTATTCATGATTCATGATTCATGATTCATGATTCAATTCATGATTTATAATTCATGATTCATGATTCAATTCATGATTCATGATTCAATTCATGATTTAAATCCTGATTCAATTCATGATTCGAATCCTGATTCAATTCATGATTCGAATCCTGATTCAATTCATGATTCGAATCCTAATTCAATTCATGATTCATGATTCGATTTATGATTTATGATTCAATTCATGATTCATGATTCAATTCATGATTCATGATTCATAATTCATGATTTGATTCATGTTTCCTGATTCATGATTCAATTCATGATTCATGATTCATGATTCAATTCATGATTCAATTCATGATTCATGATTTAATTCATGATTCATGATTCATGATTCATGATACAATTCATGATTCATGATTCATAATTCGATTCATGATTCAATTCATAATTCATAATTCATGATTTAATTCATGATTCATGATTCATGATTCAATTCATGATTCAAGATTCAATTCATGATTCATGATTCGATTCAAGATTCTTGATTCATGATTCAATTCATGATTCATGACTCTTGATTCATGGATCATGATTCAATTCATGATTCATGATTCATGATTTATGATACAATTCATGATTCATGATTCGATTCATGATTCAATTCATGATTCATAATTTATGATTCATGAGTCGATTCATGATTCATGATTCATGATTCAATTCATGATTCATGATTCATAATTCATGATTCATGATTCAATTCATGATTCATAATTCATGATTTAATTCATGATTCATGATTCGATTCAATTAATGATTCAATTCATGATTCATGATTCATGATTCAATTCATGTTTCATGATTCAATTCATGATTCATAATTCATGATTTAATTCATGATTCATGATTCAATTCATGATTCATGATTCATGCTTAATGATTCAATTCATGATTCATTATTCATGAAATATGATTCAATTCATGATTCATGATTCATAATTCAGGATTCAATTCATGATTCATGATTCATTATTTAATTTATAATTCATGATTTAATTCATGATTCAATTCATGAATCATGATTCATGATTCAATTCATAATTAAATTCATGATTCATGATTCATGGTTCAATTTATGATTCATGATTCAATTCATGATTCAATTTATGATTCAGGATTTAATTCATGATTCATGATTCATGATTTATGATTCAATTCATGATTCATGATTCAATTCATGATTTATAATTCATGATTCATGATTCAATTCATGATTCATGACTCAATTCATGATTTGAATCCTGCTTCAATTCATGATTCGAATCCTGATTCAATTCATGATTCGAATCCTGATTCAATTCATGATTCATGATTCGATTTATGATTCATGATTCAATTCATGATTCATGATTCATGATTCAATTCATGATTCATGATTCATAATTCATGATTCGATTCATGATTTTTGATTCATGATTCAATTCATGATTCATGATTCAATTCATGATTTGAATCCTGCTTCAATTCATGATTCGAATCCTGATTCAACTCATGATTCGAATCCTGATTCAATTCATGATTCGAATCCTGATTCAATTCATGATTCATGATTCGATTTATGATTCATGATTCAATTCATGATTCATGATTCATGATTCAATTCATGATTCATGGTTCGATTCATGATTATTGATTCATGATTCATGGTTCAATTCATAATTCATGATTCATGATTCATAATACAATTCATGATTCATGATTTGATTCATGATTCAATTCATAATTCATAATTCATGATTTAATTCATGATTCATGATTCATGATTCAAATCATGATTCATGATTCAATTCATGATTCATGATTCGATTCAAGATTCTTGATTCATGATTCGATTCATGATTCATGACTCTTGATTCATGGATCATGATTTAATTCATGATTCATGATTCGATTCATGATTCATAATTCATGATTTAATTCATGATTCATGATTCATGATTCAATTCATGATTCATGATTCAATTCATTAATTCATGATTCGATTCAAGATTCTTGATTCATGATTTAATTCATGATTCATGATTCATGATTCATGATACAATTCATGATTCATGATTCATGATTTATGATTCATGATTCAATTCATGATTCATAATTCATGATTTAATTCATGATTCATGATTCGATTCATGATTCATGATTCATGATTCACGATTCAATTCATGATTTATGATTCATGATTCAATTCATGATTCATAATTCATGATTCAATTCATGATTCATGATTCGATTCATGATTCATGATACATGATTCAATTCATGATTCAATTCATGATTCATGATTCGATTCATGTTTCTTGATTCATGATTCAATTCATGATTCATGATTCATGATTCAATTCATGATTCATGATTCGATTCATGACTCTTGATTCATGATTCATGATTCAATTCATGATTCATGATTTATGATTCATGATTCAATTCATGATTCGAATCCTGATTCAATTCATGATTCATGATTCGATTTATGATTCATGATTCAATTCATAATTCATAATTCATGATTCATGATTCAATTCATGATTCATGATTCATGATTCATGATTCGATTTATGTTTCCTGATTCATGATTCATTTCATGATTCATGATTCAATTCATGATTCATGATTCAATTAATGACTCTTGATTTATGAATTATGATTCAATACATGAATCATGATACAATTCATGATTCATGATTCATGATTCGATTCATGATTCAATTCATGATTCATAATTTAATATTTAATTAATGATTCATGATTCGATTCATGATTCATGATTCATGATTCAATTCATGATTCATGATTCATGATTCAATTCATGATTCATGATTCAATTCATGATTCATGATTCATGATTTAATTCATTATTCATAATTCATGATTTAATTCATGATTCATGATTCGATTCATGATTCATGATCCATGATTCAATTCATGATTCAATTCATGATTCATGATTCATGATTCAATTCATGATTCAATTCATGATTCATGATTTAATTCATGATTCATGATTCATGATTCATGATACAATTCATGATTCATGATTCATAATTCGATTCATGATTCAATTCATAATTCATAATTCATGATTTAATTCATGATTCATGATTCATGATTCAATTCATGATTCAAGATTCAATTCATGATTCATGATTCGATTCAAGATTCTTGATTCATGATTCAATTCATGATTCATGACTCTTGATTCATGGATCATGATTCAATTCATGATTCATGATTCATGATTTATGATACAATTCATGATTCATGATTCGATTCATGATTCAATTCATGATTCATAATTTATGATTCATGAGTCGATTCATGATTCATGATTCATGATTCAATTCATGATTCATGATTCATAATTCATGATTCATGATTCAATTCATGATTCATAATTCATGATTTAATTCATGATTCATGATTCGATTCAATTAATGATTCAATTCATGATTCATGATTCATGATTCAATTCATGTTTCATGATTCAATTCATGATTCATAATTCATGATTTAATTCATGATTCATGATTCAATTCATGATTCATGATTCATGCTTAATGATTCAATTCATGATTCATTATTCATGAAATATGATTCAATTCATGATTCATGATTCATAATTCAGGATTCAATTCATGATTCATGATTCATTATTTAATTTATAATTCATGATTTAATTCATGATTCAATTCATGAATCATGATTCATGATTCAATTCATAATTAAATTCATGATTCATGATTCATGGTTCAATTTATGATTCATGATTCAATTCATGATTCAATTTATGATTCAGGATTTAATTCATGATTCATGATTCATGATTTATGATTCAATTCATGATTCATGATTCAATTCATGATTTATAATTCATGATTCATGATTCAATTCATGATTCATGACTCAATTCATGATTTGAATCCTGCTTCAATTCATGATTCGAATCCTGATTCAATTCATGATTCGAATCCTGATTCAATTCATGATTCATGATTCGATTTATGATTCATGATTCAATTCATGATTCATGATTCATGATTCAATTCATGATTCATGATTCATAATTCATGATTCGATTCATGATTTTTGATTCATGATTCAATTCATGATTCATGATTCAATTCATGATTTGAATCCTGCTTCAATTCATGATTCGAATCCTGATTCAACTCATGATTCGAATCCTGATTCAATTCATGATTCGAATCCTGATTCAATTCATGATTCATGATTCGATTTATGATTCATGATTCAATTCATGATTCATGATTCATGATTCAATTCATGATTCATGGTTCGATTCATGATTATTGATTCATGATTCATGGTTCAATTCATAATTCATGATTCATGATTCATAATACAATTCATGATTCATGATTTGATTCATGATTCAATTCATAATTCATAATTCATGATTTAATTCATGATTCATGATTCATGATTCAAATCATGATTCATGATTCAATTCATGATTCATGATTCGATTCAAGATTCTTGATTCATGATTCGATTCATGATTCATGACTCTTGATTCATGGATCATGATTTAATTCATGATTCATGATTCGATTCATGATTCATAATTCATGATTTAATTCATGATTCATGATTCATGATTCAATTCATGATTCATGATTCAATTCATTAATTCATGATTCGATTCAAGATTCTTGATTCATGATTTAATTCATGATTCATGATTCATGATTCATGATACAATTCATGATTCATGATTCATGATTTATGATTCATGATTCAATTCATGATTCATAATTCATGATTTAATTCATGATTCATGATTCGATTCATGATTCATGATTCATGATTCACGATTCAATTCATGATTTATGATTCATGATTCAATTCATGATTCATAATTCATGATTCAATTCATGATTCATGATTCGATTCATGATTCATGATACATGATTCAATTCATGATTCAATTCATGATTCATGATTCGATTCATGTTTCTTGATTCATGATTCAATTCATGATTCATGATTCATGATTCAATTCATGATTCATGATTCGATTCATGACTCTTGATTCATGATTCATGATTCAATTCATGATTCATGATTTATGATTCATGATTCAATTCATGATTCGAATCCTGATTCAATTCATGATTCATGATTCGATTTATGATTCATGATTCAATTCATAATTCATAATTCATGATTCATGATTCAATTCATGATTCATGATTCATGATTCATGATTCGATTTATGTTTCCTGATTCATGATTCATTTCATGATTCATGATTCAATTCATGATTCATGATTCAATTAATGACTCTTGATTTATGAATTATGATTCAATACATGAATCATGATACAATTCATGATTCATGATTCATGATTCGATTCATGATTCAATTCATGATTCATAATTTAATATTTAATTAATGATTCATGATTCGATTCATGATTCATGATTCATGATTCAATTCATGATTCATGATTCATGATTCAATTCATGATTCATGATTCAATTCATGATTCATGATTCATGATTTAATTCATTATTCATAATTCATGATTTAATTCATGATTCATGATTCGATTCATGATTCATGATCCATGATTCAATTCATGATTCAATTCATGATTCATGATTCATGATTCAATTCATGATTCATAATTTATGATTCAATTCATGATTCAATTCATGATTCATGATTCATGATTCAATTAATGATTCATGATTCATGATTCGATTCATGATTCCTGATTCATGATTCAATTCATGATTCATAATTCATGATTCATGATTCAATTCATGATTAAATTCATAATCCATGATTCATGATTCAATTCATGATTCATAATTCATGATTCATGAATCAATTTATGATTCATATTTCATGATTTATGATTCGATTCATGATTCAATTCATGATTCATATTTCATGATTCATGATTCAATTCATGATTCAATTCATGATTCATGATTCATGATTCAATTCATGATTCATGATTCATGATTCAATTCATGATTCATGATTCATGATTCAATTCATGATTCGATTCATGATTCATGATTCATGATTCAATTCATAATTCATAAATCATGATTCATGATTCAATTCATGATTCATGATTCAATTCATGATTCAATTCATGATTCAATTCATGATTCATGATTCGATTCATGAATCATGATTCATGATTCAATTCATGATTCATGAATCAATTCATGATTCATGAATCAATTCATGATTCAATTTATGATTCATGATTCATGATTCATGATTTAATTCATGATTTAATTTATGATTTATGATTTAATTCATGATTCAATTTATGATTCAATTTATGATTCAATTCATGATTCATGATTTAATTCATGATTCATGATTCAATTTATGATTCATGATTCGATTCATGATTCATGATTCATGATTCAATTCATGATTCATGATTCATGATTCAATTCATGATTCATATTTCAATTCATGATTCATAATTCATGAGTCATGATTCAATTCATGATTCATGATTCAATTCATGATTCATGATTAATGATTCAATTCATGATTCATGATTCATGATTCATGATTCATGATTTAATTCATGATTCATGATTCATGATTCAATTCATGATTCATGATTCAATTCATGATTCATGATTCATGATTCAATTCATGATTCATGATTCATGATTCAATTCATGATTCATAATTCATGATTCAATTCATGATTCAATTCATGATTCATGATTCATGATTCATGATTTAATTAATGATTCATGATTCATGATTCGATTCATGATTCCTGATTCATGATTTAATTCATGATTCATAATTCCTGATTCATGATTCAATTCATGATTAAATTCATAATTCATGATTCATGATTCAATTCATGATTCATAATTCATGATTCATGAATCAATTCATGATTCATATTTCATGATTTATGATTCGATTCATGATTCATGATTCATGATTCAATTCATGATTCATGATTCATGATTCATGATTCAATTCATGATTCATGATTCAATTCATGATTCATGATTCATGATTCAATTCATGATTCGATTCATGATTCATGATTCATGATTCAATTCATAATTCATAAATCATGATTCATGATTCAATTCATGATTCATGATTCAATTCATGTTTCATGATTCATGATTTGATTCATGATTCAATTCATGATTCATGATTAAATTTATTATTCATGATTCATGATTTAATTCATGATTCATGATTCAATTCAGGATTCAATTCATGATTCATGATTCATGATTCAATTCATGATTCATGGTTAATGATTCAATTCATGATTCATGATTCAATTCATTATTCATGATTCATGTTTCATTTCATGATTCATGATTCATGATTCAATTCATGATTCATGATTCATGTTTCATTTCATGATTCATGATTCATGATTCAATTCATGATTCATTATTCGATTTATGATTCATGATTCAATTCATAATTCATAATTCATGATTCATGATTCAATTCATGATTAATGATTAATGATTCGATTCATGTTTCCTGATTCATGATTCAATTCATGATTCATGATTCATGATTCAATTCATGATTCAGGATTCGATTCATGACTCTTGATTCATGAATTATGATTCAATTCATGATTCATGATACAATTCATGATTCATGATTCATGATTCGATTCATGATTCAATTCATGATTCATAATTTATGATTTAATTCTTGATTCAGGATTCGATTCATGATTCATGATTCATGAATCAATTCATGATTCATGATTCATGATTCATGATTCAATTCATGATTCATGATTCATGATTTAATTTATGATTCATGATTCATGATTCAATTCATGATTAATAATTCATGATTTAATTCATGATTCATGATTCGATTCATGATTCATGATCCATGATTCAATTCATGATTCAATTCATAATTCATGATTCATGATTCATGATTCAATTCATGATTCATAATTCATGATTCATGATTCAATTCATGATTCAATTCATGATTCATGATTCATGATTAATGATTCAATTAATGATTCATGATTCATGATTCGATTCATGATTCCTGATTCATGATTCAATTCATGATTCATAATTCATGATTCATGATACAATTCATGATTCATAATTCATGATTCATGAATCAATTCATGATTCATAATTCATGATTTATGATTCGATTCATGATTCATGATTCATGATTCAATTCATGATTCATGATTCATGATTCATGATTCAATTCATGATTCATGATTCATGATTCAATTCATGATTCATGATTCATGATTTGATTCATGATTCATGATTCATGATTTAATTCATAATTCATAAATCATGATTCATGATTCAATTCATGTTTCATGATTCATGATTCGATTTATGATTCAATTCATGATTCATGATTAAATTTATTATTCATGATTCATGATTTAATTCATGATTCAATTCATGATTCATGATTCAATTCAGGATTCAATTTATGATTCATGATTCAATTCATGATTCATGATTCATGATTCGATTCATGTTTCTTGATTCATGATTCAATTCATGATTCATGATTCAATTCATGATTCATGATTCGATTCATGACTCTTGATTCATGATTCATGATTCAATTCATGATTCATGATTTATGATTCATGATTCAATTCATGATTCGAATCCTGATTCAATTCATGATTCATGATTCGATTTATGTTTCCTGATTCATGATTCAATTCATGATTCATGATCCAATTCATGATTCATGATTCGATTCATGACTCTTGATTCATGAATTATGATTCAATACATGAATCATGATACAATTCATGATTCATGATTCATGATTCGATTCATGATTCACTTCATGATTCATAATTTATGATTTAATTCATGATTCATGATTCGATTCATGATTCATGATTCAATTCATGATTCATGATTCAATTCATGATTCATGATTCATGATTCAATTCATGATTCATGATTCATGATTTAATTCATTATTCATAATTCATGATTTAATTCATGATTCATGATTCGATTCATGATTCATGATCCATGATTCAATTCATGATTCAATTCATGATTCATGATTCATGATTCAATTCATGATTCATAATTCATGATTCAATTCATGATTCAATTCATGATTCATGATTCATGATTCATGATTCAATTAATGATTCATGATTCATGATTCGATTCATGATTCCTGATTCATGATTCAATTCATGATTCATAATTCATGAATCATGATTCAATTCATGATTAAATTCATAATTCATGATTCATGATTCAATTCATGATTCATAATTCATGATTCATGAATCAATTCATGATTCATATTTCATGATTTATGATTCGATTCATGATTCATGATTCATGATTCAATTCATGATTCATGATTCATGATTCATGATTCAATTCATGATTCATGATTCATGATTCAATTCATGATTCATGATTCATGATTCAATTCATGATTCGATTCATGATTCATGATTCATGATTCAATTCATAATTCATAAATCATGATTCATGATTCAATTCATGATTTATGATTCAATTCATGTTTCATGATTCATGATTTGATTCATGATTCAATTCATGATTCATGATTCATGATTAAATTTATTATTCATGATTCATGATTTAATTCATGATTCATGATTCAATTCAGGATTCAATTCATGATTCATGATTCATGATTCAATTCATGATTCATGGTTAATGATTCAATTCATGATTCATGATTCAATTCATTATTCATGATTCATGTTTCATTTCATGATTCATGATTCATGATTCGATTCATGATTCATGATTCAATTCATGATTCGTGATTCATGATTCAATTCATGATTCAATTCATGATTCATGATTCAATTTAATATTCATGATTCATGATTTAATTCATTATTCAATTCATGATTCATGATTCAATTCATGATTCAATTCATGATTCATGATTCAATTCATGATTCATGATTCGATTCATGACTCTTGATTCATGAATTATGATTCAATTCATGATTCATGATACAATTCATGATTCATTATTCATGATTCGATTCATGATTCAATTCATGATTCATAATTTATGATTTAATTCTTGATTCATGATTCGATTCATGATTCATGATTCAATTCATGATTCATGATTCATGATTCATGATTCATGATTCAATTCATGATTCATGATTCATGATTTAATTCATGATTCATGATTCATGATTCAATTCATGATTCATAATTCATGATTTAATTCATGATTCATGATTCGATTCATGATTCAATTCATAATTCATGATTCATGATTCATGATTCAATTCATGATTCATAATTCATGATTCATGATTCAATTCATGATTCAATTCATGATTCATGATTCATGATTAATGATTCAATTAATGATTCATGATTCATGATTCGATTCATGATTCCTGATTCATGATTCAATTCATGATTCATAATTCATGATTCATGATACAATTCATGATTCATAATTCATGATTCATGAATCAATTCATGATTCATAGTTCATGATTTATGATTCGATTCATGATTCATGATTCATGATTCAATTCATGATTCATGATTCATGATTCATGATTCAATTCATGATTCATGATTCATGATTCAATTCATGATTCATGATTCATGATTTGATTCATGATTCATGATTCATGATTTAATTCATAATTCATAAATCATGATTCATGATTCAATTCATGATTCATGATTCAATTCATGTTTCATGATTCATGATTCGATTTATGATTCAATTCATGATTCATGATTCATGATTAAATTTATTATTCATGATTCATGATTTAATTCATGATTCAATTCATGATTCATGATTCAATTCAGGATTCAATTTATGATTCATGATTCATGATTCAATTCATGATTCATGATTCGATTCATGTTTCTTGATTCATGATTCAATTCATGATTCATGATTCATGATTCAATTCATGATTCATGATTCGATTCATGACTCTTGATTCATGATTCATGATTCAATTCATGATTCATGATTTATGATTCATGATTCAATTCATGATTCGAATCCTGATTTAATTCATGATTCATGATTCGATTTATGATTCATGATTCAATTCATAATTCATAATTCATGATTCATGATTCAATTCATGATTCATGATTCATGATTCATGATTCGATTTATGTTTCCTGATTCATGATTCAATTCATGATTCATGATTCAATTCATGATTCATGATTCGATTCATGACTCTTGATTCATGAATTATGATTCAATACATGAATCATGATACAATTCATGATTCATAATTCATGATTCGATTCATGATTCAATTCATGATTCATAATTTATGATTTAATTCATGATTCATGATTCGATTCATGATTCATGATTCATGATTCAATTCATGATTCATGATTCATGATTCAATTCATGATTCATGATTCAATTCATGATTCATGATTCATGATTTAATTCATTATTCATAATTCATGATTTAATTCATGATTCATGATTCGATTCATGATTCATGATCCATGATTCAATTCATGATTCAATTCATGATTCATGATTCATGATTCAATTCATGATTCATAATTCATGATTCATGATTCATGATTCAATTCATGATTCATGATTCATGATTCATGATTCAATTAATGATTCATGATTCATGATTCGATTCATGATTCCTGATTCATGATTCAATTCATGATTCATAATTCCTGATTCATGATTCAATTCATGATTAAATTCATAATTCATGATTCATGATTCAATTCATGATTCATATTTCATGATTTATGATTCGATTCATGATTCATGATTCATGATTCAATTCATGATTCATGATTCATGATTCATGATTCAATTCATGATTCATGATTCAATTCATGATTCATGATTCATGATTCAATTCATGATTCGATTCATGATTCATGATTCATGATTCAATTCATAATTCATAAATCATGATTCATGATTCAATTCATGATTCATGATTCAATTCATGTTTCATGATTCATGATTTGATTCATGATTCAATTCATGATTCATGATTAAATTTATTATTCATGATTCATGATTTAATTCATGATTCATGATTCAATTCAGGATTCAATTCATGACTCATGATTCATGATTCAATTCATGATTCATGGTTAATGATTCAATTCATGATTCATGATTCAATTCATTATTCATGATTCATGTTTCATTTCATGATTCATGATTCATGATTCGATTCATGATTCATGATTCAATTCATGATTCATGATTCAATTCATGATTCAATTCATGATTCATGATTCATGATTCATGATTCAATTCATGATTCATGATTCAATTAATGATATGAATCCTGATTCAATTTATGATTCATGATTTGATTTATGATTCATGATTCATGATTCATGATTCAATTCATGATTCATGATTCATGATTCATGATTCGATTCATGATTCATGATTCATGATTCATGATTCGATTTATGATTCATGATTCATGATTCAATTCATGATTCATGATTCATGATTCATGATTCAATTCATGATTCATGATTCATGATTCGATTCATGATTCATGATTCATGATTCATGATTCGATTTATGATTCATGATTCATGATTCATGATTCAATTCTTGATTCATGATTCATGATTCATGATTCAATTTATGATTCATGATTCATGATTCAATTCATGATTCATGATTCAATTCATGATTCATGATTCAATTCATGATTCAATTCATGATTCATGATTGATGAATTCAATTCATGAATCATGATTTATGATTCAATTCATAATTCAATTCATGATTCATGATTCAATTCATGATTCATGATTCAATTCATGATTCAATTCATGATTCAATTCATGATTCATGATTGATGAATTCAATTCATGAATCATGATTTATGATTCAATTCATGATTCAATTCATGATTCATGATTCGATTCATGAATCATGATTCATGATTCAATTCATGATTCATGAATCAATTCATGATTCATGAATCAATTCATGATTCAATTTATGATTCATGATTCATGATTCATGATTTAATTCATGATTTAATTTATGATTCATGATTTAATTCATGATTCAATTTATGATTCAATTTATGATTCAATTCATGATTCATGATTCAATTCATGATTCATGATTCAATTTATGATTCATGATTCGATTCATGATTCATGATTCATGATTCAATTCATGATTCATAATTCATGATTCATGATTCATGATTCATGATTCAATTCATGATTCATATTTCAATTCATGATTCATAATTCATGAGTCATGATTCAATTCATGATTCGAATCCTGATTCAATTCATGATTCATGATTAATGATTCAATTCATGATTCATGATTCATGATTCATGATTCAATTCATGATTCATGATTCATGATTCAATTCATGATTCATGATTCATGATTCAATTCATGATTCATGATTCAATTCATGATTCATGATTTATTTTATGATTCTTGGTTCATGATTCATGATTCAATTCATGATTCATGATTCATGATTCAATTCATGATTCATGATTTATGATTCATGATTCAATTCATGGTTCATGATTCATGATTCATGATTCAATTCATGATTCATGATTCATGATTCAATTCATAATTCATGATTCATGATTAAATTCATGATTTATGATTCATGATTCGATTTATGATTCATGATTCATGATTTAATTCATGATTCATGATTCGATTCATGATTCCTTATTCATGATTCAATTCATGATTCATAATTCATGATTCATGATTCAATTCATGATTAAATTCATAATTCATGATTCATGATTCATGATTCAATTCATGATTCATAATTCATGATTCATGAATCAATTCATGATTCATAATTCATGATTTATAATTCGATTCATAATTCATGATTCATGATTCAATTCATGATTCATGATTCATGATTCAATTCATGATTCATGATTCATGATTCGATTCATGATTTATGATTCATGATTCAATTCATAATTCACAAATCTTGATTCATGATTCAATTCATGATTCATGATTCATGATTCAATGCATGTTTCATGATTCATGATTCGATTCATGATTCAATTCATGATTCATGATTCATGATTCAATTTATTATTCATGATTCATGATTTAATTCATGATTCAATTCATGATTCATGATTCAATTCAGGATTGAATTCATGATTCATGATTCAATTCATGATTCATGATTCATGATTCAATTCATGATTCATGGTTCATGATTCAATTCATGATTCATGATTCAATTCATGATTCATGATTCATGTTTCATTTCATGATTCATGATTCATGATTCAATTCATGATTCATGATTCGATTTATGATTCATGATTCAATTCATAATTCATAATTCATGATTCAAGATTCAATTCATGATTCATGATTAATGATTCATGATTCGATTCATGTTTCCTGATTCATGATTCAATTCATGATTCATGATTCATGATTCAATTCATGATTCATGATTTGATTCATGACTCTTGATTCATGAATTATGATTCAATTCATGATTCATGATTCAATTCATGATTCATAATTCATGATTCATGAATCAATTCATGATTCATGATTCATGATTCATGATTCATGATTCAATTCATGATTCATGATTCAATTCATGATTCATGATTCATGATTCAATTCATGATTCGATTCATGATTCATGATTCATGATTCAATTCATAATTCATAAATCATGATTCATGATTCAATTCATGATTCATGATTCAATTCATGTTTCATGATTCATGATTTGATTCATGATTCAATTCATGATTCATGATTCATGATTCATGATTAAATTTATTATTCATGATTCATGATTTAATTCATGATTCATGATTCAATTCAGGATTCAATTCATGATTCATGATTCATGATTCAATTCATGATTCATGGTTAATGATTCAATTCATGATTCATGATTCAATTCATTATTCATGATTCATGTTTCATTTCATGTTTCATGATTCATGATTCGTTTCATGATTCATGATTCAATTCATGATTCATGATTCATGATTCAATTCATGATTCAATTCATGATTCATGATTCAATTTAATATTCATGATTCATGATTTAATTCATTATTCAATTCATTAATCATGATTCAATTCATGATTCAATTCATGATTCATGATTCATGATTCATGATTCAATTCATGATTCATGATTCAATTAATGATATGAATCCTGATTCAATTTATGATTCATGATTTGATTTATGATTCATGATTCATGATTCATGATTCAATACATGATTCATGATTCATGATTCGATTCATGATTCATGATTCATGATTCATGATTCATGATTCGATTTATGATTCATGATTCATGATTCATGATTCAATTCATGATTCATGATTCATGATTCATGATTCAATTTATGATTCATGATTCATGATTCAATTCATGATTCATGATTCAATTCATGATTCATGATTCAATTCATGATTCAATTCATGATTCATGATTGATGAATTCAATTCATGAATCATGATTTATGATTCAATTCATAATTCAATTCATGATTCATGATTCAATTCATGATTCATGATTCAATTCATGATTCAATTCATGATTCAATTCATGATTCATGATTGATGAATTCAATTCATGAATCATGATTTATGATTCAATTCATGATTCAATTCATGATTCATGATTCAATTCATGATTCATGATTCAATTCATGATTCATGATTCGATTCATGAATCATGATTCATGATTCAATTCATGATTCATGAATCAATTCATGATTCATGAATCAATTCATGATTCAATTTATGATTCATGATTCATGATTCATGATTTAATTCATGATTTAATTTATGATTCATGATTTAATTCATGATTCAATTTATAATTCAATTTATGATTCAATTCATGATTCATGATTCAATTCATGATTCATGATTCAATTTATGATTCATGATTCGATTCATGATTCATGATTCATGATTCAATTCATGATTCATAATTCATGATTCATGATTCATGATTCATGATTCAATTCATGATTCATATTTCAATTCATGATTCATAATTCATGAGTCATGATTCAATTCATGATTCATAATTCAATTCATGATTCGAATCCTGATTCAATTCATGATTCATGATTAATGATTCAATTCATGATTCATGATTCATGATTCATGATTCAATTCATGATTCATGATTCATGATTCAATTCATGATTCATGATTCATGATTCAATTCATGATTCATGATTCATGATTCAATTCATGATTCATGATTCAATTCATGATTCATGATTCATTTTATGATTCTTGGTTCATGATTCATGATTCAATTCATGATTCATGATTCATGATTCAATTCATGATTCATGATTTATGATTCATGATTCAATTCATGGTTCATGATTCATGATTCATGATTCATGATTCAATTCATGATTCATGATTCATGATTCAATTCATGATTCATGATTTATGATTCATGATTCAATTCATGGTTCATGATTCATGATTCATGATTCAATTCATGATTCATGATTCATGATTCAATTCATAATTCATGATTCATGATTCAATTCATGATTTATGATTCATGATTCAATTCATGATTCATGATTCATGGTTCATGATTCATTATTCAATTCATGATTCGATTTATGATTCATGATTCATGATTTAATTCATGATTCATGATTCGATTCATGATTCCTTATTCATGATTCAATTCATGATTCATAATTCATGATTCATGATTCAATTCATGATTAAATTCATAATTCATGATTCATGATTCATGATTCAATTCATGATTCATAATTCATGATTCATGAATCAATTCATGATTCATAATTCATGATTTATAATTCGATTCATAATTCATGATTCATGATTCAATTCATGATTCATGATTCATGATTCAATTCATGATTCATGATTCATGATTCGATTCATGATTCATGATTCATGATTCAATTCATAATTCACAAATCTTGATTCATGATTCAATTCATGATTCATGATTTATGATTCAATGCATGTTTCATGATTCATGATTCGATTCATGATTCAATTCATGATTCATGATTCATGATTCAATTTATTATTCATGAATCATGATTTAATTCATGATTCAATTCATGATTCATGATTCAATTCAGGATTGAATTCATGATTCATGATTCATGATTCAATTCATGATTCATGGTTCATGATTCAATTCATGATTCATGATTCAATTCATGATTCATGATTCATGTTTCATTTCATGATTCATGATTCAATTCATGATTCATGATTCGATTTATGATTCATGATTCAATTCATAATTCATAATTCATGATTCATGATTCAATTCATGATTCATGATTAATGATTCATGATTCGAATCATGTTTCCTGATTCATGATTCAATTCATGATTCATGATTCATGATTCAATTCATGATTCATGATTCGATTCATGACTCTTGATTCATGAATTATGATTCAATTCATGATTCATAATTTATGATTTAATTCTTGATTCATGATTCGATTCATGATTCATGATTCAATTCATGATTCATGATTTATGGTTCATGATTCATGATTCAATTCATGATTCATGATTCATGATTTAATTCATGATTCATGATTCAATTCATGATTCATAATTCATGATTTAATTCATGATTCATGATTCGATTCATGATTCATGATCCATGATTCAATTCATGATTCAATTCATAATTCATGATTCATGATTCATGATTCAATTCATGATTCATAATTCATGATTCATGATTCAATTCATGATTCAATTCATGATTCATGATTCATGATTAATGATTCAATTAATGATTCATGATTCATGATTCGATTCATGATTCCTGATTCATGATTCAAATTATGATTCATAATTAATGATTCATGATACAATTCATGATTCATAATTCATGATTCATGAATCAATTCATGATTCATAATTCATGATTTATGATACGATTCATGATTCATGATTCATGATTCAATTCATGATTCATGATTCATGATTCATGATTCAATTCATGATTCATGATTCATGATTCAATTCATGATTCATGATTCATGATTTGATTCATGATTCATGATTCATGATTTAATTCATAATTCATAAATCATGATTCATGATTCAATTCATGATTCATGATTCAATTCATGTTTCATGATTCATGATTCGATTTATGATTCAATTCATGATTCATGATTCATGATTAAATTTATTATTCATGATTCATGATTTAATTCATGATTCAATTCATGATTCATGATTCAATTCAGGATTCAATTCATGATTCATGATTCATGATTCAATTCATGATTCATGGTTAATGATTCAATTCATGATTCATGATTCATGTTTCATTTCATGATTCATGATTCATGATTCAATTCATGATTCATGATTCATGATTCAATTCATGATTCATGATTCATGATTCGATTCATGATTCAATTCATAATTCATAATTCATGATTTAATTCATGATTCATGATTCATGATTCAATTCATGATTCATGATTCAATTCATGATTCATGATTCGATTCAAGATTCTTGATTCATGATTGAATTTATGATTCATGACTCTTGATTCATGGATCATGACTCAATTCATGATTCATGATTCATGATTCATGATACAATTCATGATTCATGATTCATGATTCGATTCATGATTCAATTCATGATTCATAATTTATGATTCATGATTCGATTCATGATTCATGATTCATGATTCAATTCATGATTCATGATTCATGATTCAATTCATGATTCATAATTAATGATTTAGTTCATGATTCATGATTCGATTCAATTCATGATTCAATTCATGATTCATGATTCATGATTCAATTCATGATTCATGATTCAATTCATGATTCATAATTCATGATTCAATTCATGATTCATGATTCATGATTCATGATTCAATTCATGATTCATGATTCATGCTTAATGATTCAATTCATGATTCATGATTCATAATTCATGATTCAATTCATGATTCATGATTCATTATTTAATTTATAATTCATGATTCAATTCATGATTCAATTCATGAATCATGATTCATGATTCAATTCATAATTAAATTCATGATTCATGATTCATGGTTCAATTTATGATTCATGATTCAAATCATGATTCAATTTATGATTCATGATTCAAATCATGATTCAATTCATGATTCATGATTCAATTCATGATTTATGATTCATGATTCATGATTCATGATTCAATTCATGATTTATAATTCATGATTCATGATTCAATTCATGATTCATGATTCAATTCATGATTTGAATCCTGATTCAATTCATGATTCGAATCCTGATTCAATTCATGATTCGAATCCTGATTCATTTCATGATTGAAATCCTGATTCAATTCATGATTCATGATTCGATTTATGATTCATGATTCAATTCATGATTCATGATTCATGATTCATGATTCAATTCATGATTCATGATTCATAATTCATGATTCAATTCATGTTTCCTGATTCATGATTCAATTCATGATTCATGATTCATGATACAATTCATGATTCATGATTCATGATTCGATTCATGATTCAATTTATAATTCATAATTCATGATTTAATTCATGATTCATGATTCATGATTCAATTCATGATTCATGATTCAATTCATGATTCATGATTCAATTCATGATTCATGATTCGATTCAAGATTCTTGATTCATGATTCAATTCATGATTCATGACTCTTGATTCATGGATCATGATTCAATTTATGATTCATGATTCATGATTCAATTCATGATTCATGATTCATGATTCAATTCATGATTCAATTCATGATTCATAATTTATGATTCATGAGTCGATTCATGATTCATGATTCATGATTCAATTCATGATTCATGATTCATCATTCATGATTCATGATTCAATTCATGATTCATAATTCATGATTCAATTCATGATTCAATTCATGATTCATGATTCATGATTCAATTCATGATTCATTATTCAATTCATGATTCATGATTCAATTCATGATTCATGATTAATGATTCAATTCATGATTCATGATTCATGAAATATGATTCAATTCATGATTCATAATTCATAATTCAGGATTCAATTCATGATTCAATTCATGAATCATGATTCATGATTCAATTCATAATTAAATTCATGATTCATGATTCATGATTAAATTTATTATTCATGATTCATGATTTAATTCATGATTCAATTCATGATTCATGATTCAATTCAGGCTTCAATTCATGATTCATGATTCATGATTCAATTCATGATTCATGGTTAATGATTCAATTCATGATTCATGATTCAATTCATTATTCATGATTCATGTTTCATTTCATGATTCATGATTCAATTCATGATTAATGATTCAATTCATGATTCATGATTCAATTCATGATTCAATTCATGATTCATGATTTAATTTATTATTCATGATTCATGATTTAATTCATGATTCAATTCATGATTCATGATTCATGATTCAATTCATGATTCATTATTCAATTCATGATTCATGATTCATGATTCAATTCATGATTCATGATTCATGATTCAATTCATGATTCATGATTCATCATTCATGATTCATGATTTAATTCATGATTCATAATTCATGATTCAATTCATGATTCAATTCATGATTCATGATTCATGATTCAATTCATGATTCATTATTCAATTCATGATTCATGATTCAATTCATGATTCATGATTAATGATTCAATTCATGATTCATGATTCATGAAATATGATTCAATTCATGATTCATAATTCATAATTCAGGATTCAATTCATGATTCAATTCATGAATCATGATTCATGATTCAATTCATAATTAAATTCATGATTCATGATTCATGATTAAATTTATTATTCATGATTCATGATTTAATTCATGATTCAATTCATGATTCATGATTCAATTCAGGCTTCAATTCATGATTCATGATTCATGATTCAATTCATGATTCATGGTTAATGATTCAATTCATGATTCATGATTCAATTCATTATTCATGATTCATGTTTCATTTCATGATTCATGATTCATGATTCAATTCATGATTAATGATTCAATTCATGATTCATGATTCATGATTCAATTCATGATTCAATTCATGATTCATGATTTAATTTATTATTCATGATTCATGATTTAATTCATGATTAAATTCATGATTCATGATTCAATTCATGATTCAATTCATGATTCATGATTCATGATTCATGATTCAATTCATGATTCATGATTCAATTCATGATTCGAATCCTGATTCAATTTATGATTCATGATTTGATTTATGATTCATGATTCAATTCATGATTCATGATTCAATTCATGATTCATGATTCATGATTCATAATTCATGATTCGATTTATGATTCATGATTTAATTCATGATTAAATTTATTATTCATGATTCATGATTTAATTCATGATTCAATTCATGATTCATGATTCAATTCAGGATTCAATTCATGATTCATGATTCAATTCATGATTCATGGTTAATGATTCAATTCATGATTCATGATTCAATTCATTATTCATGATTCATGTTTCATTTCATGATTCATGATTCATGATTCAATTCATGATTCATGATTCATGATTCAATTCATGATTCAATTCATGATTCATGATTCAATTTATTATTCATAATTCATGATTTAATTCATGATTCAATTCATGATTCATGATTAATGATTCATGATTCAATTCATGATTCATGATTCAATTCATGATTCGAATCCTAATTCAATTTATGATTCATGATTTGATTTATGATTCATGATTCATGATTCAATTCATGATTCATGATTCATGATTCAATTCATGATTCATGATTCATGATTCATGATTCGATTTATGATTCATGATTCATGATTCATGATTCAATTCATGATTCATGATTCATGATTCATGATTCGATTTATGATTCATGATTCATGATTCAATTCATGATTCATGATTGATGAATTCAATTCATGAATCATGATTTATGATTCAATTCATGATTCAATTCATGATTCATGATTCAATTCATGATTCATGATTCAATTCATGATTCATTATTCGATTCATGAATCATGATTCATGATTCAATTCATGATTCATGATTCATGATTCAATTCATGATTCATGAATCAATTCATGATTCAATTTATGATTCATGATTCATGATTCATGATTTAATTCATGATTCAATTTATGATTCATGATTTAATTCATGATTCAATTTATGATTCATGATTCATGATTCAATTCATGATTCATGATTCAATTCATGATTCAATTTATGATTCATGATTCGATTCATGATTCATGATTCAATTCATGATTCATAATTCATGATTCATGATTCATGATTCATGATTCAATTCATGATTCATATTTCAATTCATGATTCATAATTCATGATTCATGATTCAATTCATGATTCATGATTCAATTCATGATTCGAATCCTGATTCAATTCATGATTCATGATTCATGATTCAATTCATGATTCATGATTCATGATTCATGATTCATGATTCAATTCATGATTCATGATTCATGATTCAATTCATGATTCATGATTCATGATTCAATTCATGATTCATGATTCATGATTCAATTCATGATTCATGATTCATTTTATGATTCTTGGTTCATGATTCATGATTCAATTCATGATTCATGAGTCATGATTTAATTCATGATTCATGATTTATGATTCATGATTCAATTCATGATTCATGATTTATGATTAATGATTCAATTCATGATTCATGATTCATGATTAAATTTATTATTCATGATTCATGATTTAATTCATGATTCAATTCATGATTCATGATTCAATTCAGGCTTCAATTCATGATTCATGATTCATGATTCAATTCATGATTCATGGTTAATGATTCAATTCATGATTCATGATTCAATTCATTATTCATGATTCATGTTTCATTTCATGATTCATGATTCATGATTCAATTCATGATTAATGATTCAATTCATGATTCATGATTCATGATTCAATTCATGATTCAATTCATGATTCATGATTTAATTTATTATTCATGATTCATGATTTAATTCATGATTAAATTCATGATTCATGATTCAATTCATGATTCAATTCATGATTCATGATTCATGATTCATGATTCAATTCATGATTCATGATTCAATTCATGATTCGAATCCTGATTCAATTTATGATTCATGATTTGATTTATGATTCATGATTCAATTCATGATTCATGATTCAATTCATGATTCATGATTCATGATTCATAATTCATGATTCGATTTATGATTCATGATTTAATTCATGATTAAATTTATTATTCATGATTCATGATTTAATTCATGATTCAATTCATGATTCATGATTCAATTCAGGATTCAATTCATGATTCATGATTCAATTCATGATTCATGGTTAATGATTCAATTCATGATTCATGATTCAATTCATTATTCATGATTCATGTTTCATTTCATGATTCATGATTCATGATTCAATTCATGATTCATGATTCATGATTCAATTCATGATTCAATTCATGATTCATGATTCAATTTATTATTCATAATTCATGATTTAATTCATGATTCAATTCATGATTCATGATTAATGATTCATGATTCAATTCATGATTCATGATTCAATTCATGATTCGAATCCTAATTCAATTTATGATTCATGATTTGATTTATGATTCATGATTCATGATTCAATTCATGATTCATGATTCATGATTCAATTCATGATTCATGATTCATGATTCATGATTCGATTTATGATTCATGATTCATGATTCATGATTCAATTCATGATTCATGATTCATGATTCATGATTCGATTTATGATTCATGATTCATGATTCAATTCATGATTCATGATTGATGAATTCAATTCATGAATCATGATTTATGATTCAATTCATGATTCAATTCATGATTCATGATTCAATTCATGATTCATGATTCAATTCATGATTCATTATTCGATTCATGAATCATGATTCATGATTCAATTCATGATTCATGATTCATGATTCAATTCATGATTCATGAATCAATTCATGATTCAATTTATGATTCATGATTCATGATTCATGATTTAATTCATGATTCAATTTATGATTCATGATTTAATTCATGATTCAATTTATGATTCATGATTCATGATTCAATTCATGATTCATGATTCAATTCATGATTCAATTTATGATTCATGATTCGATTCATGATTCATGATTCAATTCATGATTCATAATTCATGATTCATGATTCATGATTCATGATTCAATTCATGATTCATATTTCAATTCATGATTCATAATTCATGATTCATGATTCAATTCATGATTCATGATTCAATTCATGATTCGAATCCTGATTCAATTCATGATTCATGATTCATGATTCAATTCATGATTCATGATTCATGATTCATGATTCATGATTCAATTCATGATTCATGATTCATGATTCAATTCATGATTCATGATTCATGATTCAATTCATGATTCATGATTCATGATTCAATTCATGATTCATGATTCATTTTATGATTCTTGGTTCATGATTCATGATTCAATTCATGATTCATGAGTCATGATTTAATTCATGATTCATGATTTATGATTCATGATTCAATTCATGATTCATGATTTATGATTAATGATTCAATTCATGGTTCATGATTCATGATTCAATTCATGATTCATGATTCATGATTCAATTCATAATTCATGATTAATGATTCAATTCATGATTCATTATTCAATTCATGATTCATGATTCATGATTCAATTCATGATTCATGATTAATGATTCAATTCATGATTCATGATTCATGAAATATGATTCAATTCATGATTCATAATTCATAATTCAAGATTCAATTCATGATTCAATTCATGAATCATGATTCATGATTCAATTCATAATTAAATTCATGATTCATGATTCATGATTAAATTTATTATTCATGATTCATGATTTAATTCATGATTCAATTCATGATTCATGATTCAATTCAGGCTTCAATTCATGATTCATGATTCATGATTCAATTCATGATTCATGGTTAATGATTCAATTCATGATTCATGATTCAATTCATTATTCATGATTCATGTTTCATTTCATGATTCATGATTCATGATTCAATTCATGATTCATGATTCAATTCATTATTCATGATTCATGTTTCATTTCATGATTCATGATTCATGATTCAATTCATGATTCATGATTCAATTCATGATTCATGATTCATGATTCAATTCATGATTCAATTCATGATTCATGATTTAATTTATTATTCATGATTCATGATTCAATTCATGATTCATGGTTAATGATTCAATTCATGATTCATGATTCAATTCATTATTCATGATTCATGATTCAATTCATGATTCATGGTTAATGATTCAATTCATGATTCATGATTCAATTCATTATTCATGATTCATGTTTCATTTCATGATTCATGATTCATGATTCAATTCATGATTCATGATTCAATTCATGATTCATGATTCATGATTCAATTCATGATTCAATTCATGATTCATAATTTAATTTATTATTCATGATTCATGATTTAATTCATGATTCAATTCATGATTCATGATTCAATTCATGATTCAATTCATGATTCATGATTCATGATTCATGATTCATGATTCAATTCATGATTCATGATTCAATTCATGATTCGAATCCTGATTCAATTTATGATTCATGATTTGATTTATGATTCATGATTCATGATTCAATTCATGATTCATGATTCAATTCATGATTCATGATTCATAATTCATGATTCGATTTATGATTCATGATTTAATTCATGATTAAATTTATCATTCATGATTCATGATTTAATTCATGATTCAATTCATGATTCATGATTCAATTCAGGATTCAATTCATGATTCATGATTCAATTCATGATTCATGGTTAATGATTCAATTCATGATTCATGATTCAATTCATGATTCATGATTCAATTCATGATTCATGATTCATGATTCAATTCATGATTCATGATTCATGATTCATGATTCATGATTCAATTCATGATTCATGATTCAATTCATGATTCGAATCCTGATTCAATTTATGATTCATGATTTGATTTATGATTCATGATTCATGATTCAATTCATGATTCATGATTCATGATTCAATTCATGATTCATGATTCATGATTCGATTTATGATTCATGATTCATGATTCATGATTCAATTCATGATTCATGATTCATGATTCATGATTTGATTTATGATTCATGATTCATGATTCAATTCATGATTCATGATTCATGATTCAATTCATGATTCATGATTCATGATTCATGATTCGATTTATGATTCATGATTCATGATTCATGATTCAATTCATGATTCATGATTCATGATTCATGATTCGATTTATGATTCATGATTCATGATTCAATTCATGATTCATGATTGATGAATTCAATTCATGAATCATGATTTATGAATCATGATTCATGATTCAATTCATGATTCATGATTAAATTCATGATTCATGATTCAATTCATGATTCATTATTCGATTCATGAATCATGATTCATGATTCAATTCATGATTCATGATTCATGATTCAATTCATGATTCATGAATCAATTCATGATTCAATTTATGATTCATGATTCATGATTCATGATTTAATTCATGATTCAATTTATGATTCATGATTTAATTCATGATTCAATTTATGATTCATGATTCATGATTCAATTCATGATTCATGATTCAATTCATGATTCAATTTATGATTCATGATTCGATTCATGATTCATGATTCAATTCATGATTCATAATTCATGATTCATGATTTATGATTCATGATTCAATTCATGATTCATATTTCAATTCATGATTCATAATTCATGATTCATGATTCAATTCATGATTCATGATTCAATTCATGATTCGAATCCTGATTCAATTCATGATTCATGATTCATGATTCAATTCATGATTCATGATTCATGATTCATGATTCATGATTCAATTCATGATTCATGATTCATGATTCAATTCATGATTCATGATTCAATTCATGATTCATGATTCATGATTCAATTCATGATTCATGATTCATTTTATGATTCTTGGTTCATGATTCATGATTCAATTCATGATTCATGATTTATGATTCATGATTCAATTCATGATTCATGATTTATGATTAATGATTCAATTCATGGTTCATGATTCATGATTCATGATTCAATTCATGATTCATGATTCATGATTCAATTCATAATTCATGATTAATGATTCAATTCATGATTCATTATTCAATTCATGATTCATGATTCATGATTCAATTCATGATTCATGATTAATGATTCAATTCATGATTCATGATTCATGAAATATGATTCAATTCATGATTCATAATTCATAATTCAAGATTCAATTCATGATTCAATTCATGAATCATGATTCATGATTCAATTCATAATTAAATTCATGATTCATGATTCATGATTCAATTTATTATTCATGATTCATGATTTAATTCATGATTCAATTCATGATTCATGATTCAATTCAGGCTTCAATTCATGATTCATGATTCATGATTCAATTCATGATTCATGGTTAATGATTCAATTCATGATTCATGATTCAATTCATTATTCATGATTCATATTTCATTTCATGATTCATGATTCATGATTCAATTCATGATTCATGATTCAATTCATTATTCATGATTCATGTTTCATTTCATGATTCATGATTCATGATTCAATTCATGATTCATGATTCAATTCATGATTCATGATTCATGATTCAATTCATGATTCAATTCATGATTCATGATTTAATTTATTATTCATGATTCATGATTCAATTCATGATTCATGGTTAATGATTCAATTCATGATTCATGATTCAATTCATTATTCATGATTCATGATTCAATTCATGATTCATGGTTAATGATTCAATTCATGATTCATGATTCAATTCATTATTCATGATTCATGTTTCATTTCATGATTCATGATTCATGATTCAATTCATGATTCATGATTCAATTCATGATTCATGATTCATGATTCAATTCATGATTCAATTCATGATTCATGATTTAATTTATTATTCATGATTCATGATTTAATTCATGATTCAATTCATGATTCATGATTCAATTCATGATTCAATTCATGATTCATGATTCATGATTCATGATTCATGATTCAATTCATGATTCATGATTCAATTCATGATTCGAATCCTGATTCAATTTATGATTCATGATTTGATTTATGATTCATGATTCATGATTCAATTCATGATTCATGATTCAATTCATGATTCATGATTCATAATTCATGATTCGATTTATGATTCATGATTTAATTCATGATTAAATTTATTATTCATGATTCATGATTTAATTCATGATTCAATTCATGATTCATGATTCAATTCAGGATTCAATTCATGATTCATGATTCAATTCATGATTCATGGTTAAAGATTCAATTCATGATTCATGATTCAATTCATTATTCATGATTCATGTTTCATTTCATGATTCAATTCATGATTCATGATTCAATTCATGATTCATGGTTAATGATTCAATTCATGATTCATGATTCAATTCATTATTCATGATTCATGATTCAATTCATGATTCATGATTCATGATTCATGATTCATGATTCAATTCATGATTCATGATTCAATTCATGATTCGAATCCTGATTCAATTTATGATTCATGATTTGATTTATGATTCATGATTCATGATTCAATTCATGATTCATGATTCATGATTCAATTCATGATTCATGATTCATGATTCATGATTCGATTTATGATTCATGATTCATGATTCATGATTCAATTCATGATTCATGATTCATGATTCATGATTCGATTTATGATTCATGATTCATGATTCAATTCATGATTCATGATTTAATTCATGATTCAATTCATGATTCATGATTGATGAATTCAATTCATGAATTATGATTTATGATTCAATTCATGATTCAATTCATGATTCATGATTGATGAATTCAATTCATGAATTATGATTTATGATTCAATTCATGATTCAATTCATGATTCATGATTCAATTCATGATTCATGATTCAATTCATGATTCATTATTCGATTCATGAATCATGATTCATGATTCAATTCATGATTCATGATTTATGATTCAATTCATGATTCATGAATCAATTCATGATTCAATTTATGATTCATGATTCATGATTCATGATTTAATTCATGATTTAATTTATGATTCATGATTTAATTCATGATTCAATTTATGATTCATGATTCATGATTCAATTCATGATTCATGATTCAATTCATGATTCATGATTCAATTTATGATTCATGATTCGATTCATGATTCATGATTCAATTCATGATTCATAATTCATGATTCATGATTCATAATTCATGATTCAATTCATGATTCATATTTCAATTCATGATTCATAATTCATGATTCATGATTCAATTCATGATTCATGATTCAATTCATGATTCATGATTCATGATTCAATTCATGATTCATGATTCATGATTCAATTCATGATTCATGATTCATGATTCAATTCATGATTCATGATTCATTTTATGATTCTTGGTTCATGATTCATGATTCAATTCATGATTCATGATTCATGATTCAATTCATGATTCATGATTTATGATTCATGATTCAATTCATGATTCATGATTCATGATTCATGATTCAATTCATGATTCATGATTTATGATTAATGATTCAATTCATGGTTCATGATTCATGATTCATGATTCAATTCATGATTCATGATTCATGATTCAATTCATAATTCATGATTCATGATTCATGATTCAATTCATGATTAAATTCATAATTCATGATTCATGATTCATGATTCAATTCATGATTCATAATTCATGATTCATGAATCAATTCATGATTCATAATTCATGATTTATAATTCGATTCATAATTCCTGATTCATGATTCAATTCATGATTCATGATTCATGATTCATGATTCAATTCATGATTCATGATTCATGATTCGATTCATGATTCATGATTCATGATTCATAATTCACAAATCTTGATTCATGATTTAATGCATGTTTCATGATTCATGATTCGATTCATGATTCAATTCATGATTCATGATTCATGATTCAATTTATTATTCATGATTCATGATTTAATTCATGATTCAATTCATGATTCATGATTCAATTCAGGATTGAATTCATGATTCAATTCATGATTCATGATTCAATTCATGATTCATGTTTCATTTCATGATTCATGATTCAATTCATGATTCATGATTCGATTTATGATTCATGATTCAATTCATAATTCATAATTCATGATTCAATTCATGATTCATGATTCGATTCATGACTCTTGATTCATGAATTATGATTCAATTCATGATTCATGATACAATTCATGATTCATGATTCATGATTCGATTCATGATACAATTCATGATTCATAATTTCTGATTTAATTCTTGATTCATGATTCGATTCATGATTCATGATTAATGATTCAATTCATGATTCATGATTCATGAAATATGATTCAATTCATGATTCATAATTCATAATTCAGGATTCAATTCATGATTCAATTCATGAATCATGATTCATGATTCAATTCATAATTAAATTCATGATTCATGATTCATGATTAAATTTATTATTCATGATTCATGATTTAATTCATGATTCAATTCATGATTCATGATTCAATTCAGGCTTCAATTCATGATTCATGATTCATGATTCAATTCATGATTCATGGTTAATGATTCAATTCATGATTCATGATTCAATTCATTATTCATGATTCATGTTTCATTTCATGATTCATGATTCATGATTCAATTCATGATTCATGATTCAATTCATTATTCATGATTCATGTTTCATTTCATGATTCATGATTCAATTCATGATTCATGATTCAATTCATGATTCATGATTCAATTCATGATTCAATTCATGATTCATGATTTAATTTATTATTCATGATTCACGATTCAATTCATGATTCATGGTTAATGATTCAATTCATGATTCATGATTCAATTCATTATTCATGATTCATGATTCAATTCATGATTCATGGTTAATGATTCAATTCATGATTCATGATTCAATTCATTATTCATGATTCATGTTTCATTTCATGATTCATGATTCATGATTCAATTCATGATTCATGATTCAATTCATGATTCATGATTCATGATTCAATTCATGATTCAATTCATGATTCATGATTTAATTTATTATTCATGATTCATGATTTAATTCATGATTCAATTCATGATTCATAATTCAATTCATGATTCAATTCATGATTCATTTTTCATGATTCATGATTCAATTCATGATTCATGATTCAATTCATGATTCGAATCCTGATTCAATTTATGATTCATGATTTGATTTATGATTCATGATTCATGATTCAATTCATGATTCATGATTCAATTCATGATTCATGATTCATGATTCATAATTCATGATTCGATTTATGATTCATGATTTAATTCATGATTTAATTTATTATTCATGATTCATGATTTAATTCATGATTCAATTCATGATTCATGATTCAATTCAGGATTCAATTCATGATTCATGATTCAATACATGATTCATGGTTAATGATTAAATTCATGATTCATGATTCAATTCATTATTCATGATTCATGTTTCATTTCATGATTCATGATTCATGATTCAATTCATGATTCATGATTCATGATTCAATTCATGATTCATGATTCATGATTCATGATTCATGATTCAATTCTTGATTCATGATTCAATTCATGATTCGAATCCTGATTCAATTTATGATTCATGATTTGATTTATGATTCATGATATATGATTCAATTCATGATTCATGATTCATGATTCAATTCATGATTCATGATTCATGATTCATGATTCATGATTCGATTTATGATTCATGATTCATGATTCATGATTCAATTCATGATTCATGATTCATGATTCATGATTCGATTTATGATTCATGAATCATGATTCAATTCATGATTTATGATTTAATTCATGATTCAATTCATGATTCATGATTGATGAATTCAATTCATGAATCATGATTTATGATTCAATTCATGATTCAATTCATGATTCATGATTCATTTCATGATTCATTATTCGATTCATGAATCATGATTCATGATTCAATTCATGATTCATGATTCATGATTCAATTCATGATTCATGAATCAATTCATGATTCAATTTATGATTCATGATTCATGATTCATGATTTAATTCATGATTCAATTTATGATTCATGATTTAATTCATGATTCAATTTATGATTCATGATTCATGATTCATGATTCAATTCATGATTCATAATTCATGATTCATGAATCAATTCATGATTCATAATTCATGATTTATAATTCGATTCATAATTCCTGATTCATGATTCAATTCATGATTCATGATTCATGATTCATGATTCAATTCATGATTCATGATTCATGATTCGATTCATGATTCATGATTCATGATTCATAATTCACAAATCTTGATTCATGATTTAATGCATGTTTCATGATTCATGATTCGATTCATGATTCAATTCATGATTCATGATTCATGATTCAATTTATTATTCATGATTCATGATTTAATTCATGATTCAATTCATGATTCATGATTCAATTCAGGATTGAATTCATGATTCATGATTCAATTCAGGATTGAATTCATGATTCAATTCATGATTCATGATTCAATTCATGATTCATGATTCATGTTTCATTTCATGATTCATGATTCAATTCATGATTCATGATTCGATTTATGATTCATGATTCAATTCATAATTCATAATTCATGATTCAATTCATGATTCATGATTCGATTCATGACTCTTGATTCATGAATTATGATTCAATTCATGATTCATGATACAATTCATGATTCATGATTCATGATTCGATTCATGATACAATTCATGATTCATAATTTCTGATTTAATTCTTGATTCATGATTCGATTCATGATTCATGATTAATGATTCAATTCATGATTCATGATTCATGAAATATGATTCAATTCATGATTCATAATTCATAATTCAGGATTCAATTCATGATTCAATTCATGAATCATGATTCATGATTCAATTCATAATTAAATTCATGATTCATGATTCATGATTAAATTTATTATTCATGATTCATGATTTAATTCATGATTCAATTCATGATTCATGATTCAATTCAGGCTTCAATTCATGATTCATGATTCATGATTCAATTCATGATTCATGGTTAATGATTCAATTCATGATTCATGATTCAATTCATTATTCATGATTCATGTTTCATTTCATGATTCATGATTCATGATTCAATTCATGATTCATGATTCAATTCATTATTCATGATTCATGTTTCATTTCATGATTCATGATTCATGATTCAATTCATGATTCATGATTCAATTCATGATTCATGATTCATGATTCAATTCATGATTCAATTCATGATTCATGATTTAATTTATTATTCATGATTCACGATTCAATTCATGATTCATGGTTAATGATTCAATTCATGATTCATGATTCAATTCATTATTCATGATTCATGATTCAATTCATGATTCATGGTTCATGATTCAATTCATGATTCGAATCCTGATTCAATTTATGATTCATGATTTGATTTATGATTCATGATTCATGATTCAATTCATGATTCATGATTCATGATTCAATTCATGATTCATGATTCATGATTCATGATTCATGATTCGATTTATGATTCATGATTCATGATTCATGATTCAATTCATGATTCATGATTCATGATTCATGATTCGATTTATGATTCATGAATCATGATTCAATTCATGATTTATGATTTAATTCATGATTCAATTCATGATTCATGATTGATGAATTCAATTCATGAATCATGATTTATGATTCAATTCATGATTCAATTCATGATTCATGATTCAATTCATGATTCATGATTCATTTCATGATTCATTATTCGATTCATGAATCATGATTCATGATTCAATTCATGATTCATGATTCATGATTCAATTCATGATTCATGAATCAATTCATGATTCAATTTATGATTCATGATTTATGATTCATGATTTAATTCATGATTCAATTTATGATTCATGATTTAATTCATGATTCAATTTATGATTCATGATTCATGATTCAATTCATGATTCATGATTCAATTCATGATTCATGATTCAATTTATGATTCATGATTCGATTCATGATTCATGATTCAATTCATGATTCATAATTCATGATTCATGATTCATGATTCAATTCATGATTCATATTTCAATTCATGATTCATAATTCATGATTCATGATTCAATTCATGATTCATGATTCAATTCATGATTCATGATTCATGATTCAATTCATGATTCATGATTCATTTTATGATTCTTGGTTCATGATTCATGATTCAATTCATGATTCATGATTCATGATTCAATTCATGATTCATGATTTATGATTCATGATTCAATTCATGATTCATGATTCATGATTCATGATTCAAATCATGATTCATGATTTATGATTAATGATTCAATTCATGGTTCATGATTCATGATTCATGATTCAATTCATGATTCATGATTCATGATTCATGATTCAATTCATAATTCATGATTCATGATTCATGATTCAATTCATGATTAAATTCATAATTCATGATTCATGATTCATGATTCAATTCATGATTCATAATTCATGATTCATGAATCAATTCATGATTCATAATTCATGATTTATAATTCGATTCATAATTCCTGATTCATGATTCAATTCATGATTCATGATTCATGATTCATGATTCAATTCATGATTCATGATTCGATTCATGATTCATGATTCATGATTCATAATTCACAAATCTTGATTCATGATTCAATTGATGATTCATGATTCATGATTCAATGCATGTTTCATGATTCATGATTCGATTCATGATTCAATTCATGATTCATGATTCATGATTCAATTTATTATTCATGATTCATGATTTAATTCATGATTCAATTCATGATTCATGATTCAATTCAGGATTGAATTCATGATTCATGATTCAATTCATGATTCATGGTTCATGATTCAATTCATGATTCATGATTCAATTCATGATTCATGATTCATGTTTCATTTCATGATTCATGATTCAATTCATGATTCATGATTCGATTTATGATTCATGATTCAATTCATAATTCATAATTCATGATTCAATTCATGATTCATGATTCGATTCATGACTCTTGATTCATGAATTATGATTCAGTTCATGATTCATGATACAATTCATGATTCATGATTCATGATTCGATTCATGATTCAATTCATGATTCATAATTTCTGATTTAATTCTTGATTCATGATTCGATTCATGATTCATGATTCATGATTCAATTCATGATTCATGATTCATGATTTAATTCATGATTCATGATTCATGATTCAATTCATGATTCATAATTCATGATTTAATTCATGATTCATGATTCGATTCATGATTCATGATCCATGATTCAATTCATGATTCAATTCATGATTCATGATTCATGATTCATGATTCAATTCATGATTCATAATTCATGATTCATGATTCAATTCATGATTCAATTCATGATTCATGATTCATGATTCAATTAATGATTCATGATTCATGATTCGATTCATGATTCCTGATTCATGATTCAATTCATGATTCATAATTCATGATTCATGATACAATTCATGATTAAATTCATAATTCATGATTCATGATTCAATTCATGATTCATAATTCATGATTCATGAATCAATTCATGATTCATAATTCATGATTTATGATTCGATTCATGATTCATGATTCATGATTCAATTCATGATTCATGATTCATGATTCAATTCATGATTCATGATTCATAATTCATGATTCATGAATCAATTCATGATTCATAATTCATGATTTATGATTCGATTCATGATTCATGATTCAATTCATGATTCATGATTCATGATTCAATTCATGATTCATGATTCAATTCATGATTCATGATTCATGATTCGATTCATGATTCATGATTCATGATTTAATTCATAATTCATAAATCATGATTCATGATTCAATTCATGATTCATGATTCAATTCATGTTTCATGATTCATGATTCGATTCATGATTCAATTCATGATTCATGATTCATGATTAAATTTATTATTCATGATTCATGATTTAATTCATGATTTAATTCATGATTCATGATTCAATTCAGGATTCAATTCATGATTCATGATTCATGATTAAATTTATTATTCATGATTCATGATTTAATTCATGATTTAATTCATGATTCATGATTCGATTCATGATTCAATTCATGATTCATGATTCATGATTAAATTTATTATTCATGATTCATGATTTAATTCATGATTTAATTCATGATTCATGATTCAATTCATGATTCATGGTTAATGATTCAATTCATGATTCATGATTCAATTCATGATTCATGATTCATGTTTCATTTCATGATTCATGATTCATGATTCAATTCATGATTCATGATTCATGATTCAATTCATGATTCATGATTCATGATTCGATTCATGATTCAATTCATAATTCATAATTCATCATTTAATTCATGATTCATGATTCATGATTCAATTCATGATTCATGATTCAATTCATGATTCGATTCAAGATTCTTGATTCATGATTGAATTCATGATTCATCACTCTTGATTCATGGATCATGATTCAATTCATGATTCATGATTCATGAGTCATGATACAATTCATGATTCATGATACAATTCATGATTCATGATTCATGATTCGATTCATGATTCAATTCATGATTCATAATTTATGATTCATGATTCGATTCATGATTCATGATTCAATTCATGATTCATGATTCATGATTCAATTCATGATTCATAATTCATGATGTAATTCATGATTCATAATTCATGATTTAATTCATGATTCATGATTCGATTCAATTCATGATTCAATTCATGATTCATGATTCATGATTCAATTCATGATTCATGATTCAATTCATGATTCATAATTAATGATTCAATTCATGATTCATGATTCGATTCATGATTCATGATTCATGATTCAATTCATGATTAATGATTCATGCTTAATGATTCAATTCATGATTCATGATTCATGAAATATGATTCAATTCATGATTCATAATTCATGATTCAATTCATGATTCATGATTCATTATTTAATTTATAATTCATGATTCAATTCATAATTAAATTCATGATTCATGATTCATGGTTCAATTTATGATTCATGATTCAAATCATGATTCAATTTATGATTCATGATTCAAATCATGATTCAATTTATGATTCATGATATATGATTCAATTCATGATTCATGATTCAATTCATGATTTATGATTCATGATTCGATTCATGATTCAATTCATGATTCATGATTCATGATTAAATTCATGATTCATGATTCAATTCATGATTTATAATTCATGATTCATGATTCAATTCATGATTCATGATTCAATTCATGATTTGAATCCTGATTCAATTCATGATTCGAATCCTGATTCATTTCATGATTGAAATCCTGTTTCAATTCATGATTCATGATTCAATTCATGATTCATGATTCATGATTCATGATTCAATTCATGAATCATGATTCATAATTCATGATTCATGATTCAATTCATGATTCATGGTTAATGATTCAATTCATGATTCATGATTCAATTCATGATTCATGATTCATGTTTCATTTCATGATTCATGATTCATGATTCAATTCATGATTCATGATTCAATTCATGATTCATGATTCATGATTCGATTCATGATTCAATTCATAATTCATAATTCATCATTTAATTCATGATTCATGATTCATGATTCAATTCATGATTCATGATTCAATTCATGATTCGATTCAAGATTCTTGATTCATGATTGAATTCATGATTCATCACTCTTGATTCATGGATCATGATTCAATTCATGATTCATGATTCATGAGTCATGATACAATTCATGATTCATGATACAATTCATGATTCATGATTCGATTCATGATTCAATTCATGATTCATAATTTATGATTCATGATTCGATTCATGATTCATGATTCAATTCATGATTCATGATTCATGATTCAATTCATGATTCATAATTCATGATGTAATTCATGATTCATAATTCATGATTTAATTCATGATTCATGATTCGATTCAATTCATGATTCAATTCAAGATTCATGATTCATGATTCAATTCATGATTCATGATTCAATTCATGATTCATAATTAATGATTCAATTCATGATTCATGATTCGATTCATGATTCATGATTCATGATTCAATTCATGATTAATGATTCATGCTTAATGATTCAATTCATGATTCATGATTCATGAAATATGATTCAATTCATGATTCATAATTCATGATTCAATTCATGATTCATGATTCATTATTTAATTTATAATTCATGATTCAATTCATAATTAAATTCATGATTCATGATTCATGGTTCAATTTATGATTCATGATTCAAATCATGATTCAATTTATGATTCATGATTCAAATCATGATTCAATTTATGATTCATGATATATGATTCAATTCATGATTCATGATTCAATTCATGATTTATGATTCATGATTCGATTCATGATTCAATTCATGATTCATGATTCATGATTAAATTCATGATTCATGATTCAATTCATGATTTATAATTCATGATTCATGATTCAATTCATGATTCATGATTCAATTCATGATTTGAATCCTGATTCAATTCATGATTCGAATCCTGATTCATTTCATGATTGAAATCCTGTTTCAATTCATGATTCATGATTCAATTCATGATTCATGATTCATGATTCATGATTCAATTCATGAATCATGATTCATAATTCATGATTCGATTCATGTTTCCTGATTCATGATTCAATTCATGATTCATGATTCATGATACAATTCATGATCCATGATTCATGATTCAATTCATGATTCAATTCATTATTCATAATTCATGATTTAATTCATGATTCATGATTCATGATTCAATTCATGATTCATGATTCAATTCATGATTCATGATTCGATTCAAGATTCTTGATTCATGGTTCAATTCATGATTCATGACTCTTGATTCATGGATCATGATTCAATTTATGATTCATGATTCATGATTTATGATACAATTCATGATTCATGATTCATGATTCGATTCATGATTCAATTCATGATTCATGATTCAATTCATGATTCATAATTTATGATTCATGAGTCGATTCATGATTCATGATTCATGATTCAATTCATGATTCATGATTCAATTCATGATTCATAATTCATGATTTAATTCATGATTCATGATTCGATTCAATTCATGATTCAATTCATGATTCATGATTCAATTCATGATTCATGATTCATGATTAATGATTCAATTCATGATTCATGATTCATGAAATATGATTCAATTCATGATTCATAATTCATAATTCAGGATTCAATTCATAATTCAATTCATGAATCATGATTCATGATTCAATTCATAATTAAATTCATGATTCATGATTCATGATTAAATTTATTATTCATGATTCATGATTTAATTCATGATTCAATTCATGATTCATGATTCAATTCAGGATTCAATTCATGATTCATGATTCATGATTCAATTCATGATTCATGGTTAATGATTCAATTCATGATTCATGATTCAATTCATTATTCATGATTCATGTTTCATTTCATGATTCATGATTCATGATTCAATTCATGATTCATGATTCATGATTCAATTCATGATTCAATTCATGATTCATGATTTAATTTATTATTCATGATTCATGATTTAATTCATGATTCAATTCATGATTCATGATTCAATTCATGATTCAATTCATGATTCATGATTCATGATTCATGATTCAATTCATGATTCATGATTCAATTCATGATTCGAATCCTGATTCAATTTATGATTCATGATTTGATTTATGATTCATGATTCATGATTCAATTCATGATTCATGATTCATGATTCAATTCATGATTCATGATTCATGATTCATGATTCATGATTCATGATTCGATTTATGATTCATGATTCATGATTCATGATTCAAGATTCATGATTTGATTTATGATTCATGATTCATGATTCATGATTCAATTCATGATTCATGATTCAATTCATGATTCAAATCATGATTCATGATTGATGAATTCAATTCATGAATCATGATTTATGATTCAATTCATGATTCAATTCATGATTCATGATTCAATTCATGATTCATGATTCATGATTCAATTCATGATTCATGATTCATGAATCAATTCATGATTCAATTTATGATTCATGATTCATGATTCATGATTTAATTCATGATTCAATTTATGATTCATGATTTAATTCATGATTAAATTTATTATTCATGATTCATGATTTAATTCATGATTCAATTCATGATTCATGATTCAATTCATGATTCATGATTCAATTCAGGATTCAATTCATGATTCATGATTCATGATTCAATTCATGATTCATGGTTAATGATTCAATTCATGATTCATGATTCAATTCATTATTCATGATTCATGTTTCATTTCATGATTCATGATTCATGATTCAATTCATGATTCATGATTCATGATTCATGATTCAATTCATGATTCAATTTATGATTCATGATTCAATTTATTATTCATGATTCATGATTTAATTCATGATTCAATTCATGATTCATGATTCATGATTCATTATTCAATTCATGATTCATGATTCATGATTTAATTCATGATTCAATTCATGATTCATGATTCATGATTCATGATTCAATTCATGATTCATGATTCAATTCATGATTCGAATCCTGATTCAATTTATGATTCATGATTTGATTTATGATTCATGATTCATGATTCAATTCATGATTCATGATTCATGATTCAATTCATGATTCATGATTCATGATTCATGATTCGATTTATGATTCATGATTCATGATTCATGATTCAATTCATGATTCATGATTCATGATTCATGATTCGATTTATGATTCATGATTCATGATTCAATTCATGATTCATGATTCGATTTATGATTCATGATTCAATTCATGATTCATGTTTGATGAATTCAATTCATGAATCATGATTTATGATTCAACTCATGATTCAATTCATGATTCATGATTCAATTCATGATTCATGATTAAATTCATGATTCATGATTCATGATTCAATTCATGATTCATGATTCGATTCATGAATCATGATTCATGATTCAATTCATGATTCATGATTCAATTCATGATTCATGAATCAATTCATGATTTAATTTATGATTCATCATTCATGATTCATGATTTAATTCATGATTCAATTTATGATTCATGATTTAATTCATGATTCAATTTATGATTCATGATTCATGATTCAATTCATGATTCATGATTCAATTCATGATTCATGATTCAATTTATGATTCATGATTCGATTCATGATTCATGATTCAATTCATGATTCATAATTCATGATTCATGATTCAATTCATGATTCATATTTCAATTCATGATTCATAATTCATGTTTCATGATTCAATTCATGATTCATGATTCAATTCATGATTCGAATCCTGATTCAATTCATGATTCATGATTCATGATTCAATTCATGATTCATGATTCATGATTCATGATTCAATTCATGATTCATGATTCATGATTCAATTCATTATTCATGATTCATGATTCAATTCATGATTCATGATTCATGATTCAATTCATGATTCATGATTCATTTTATGATTCTTGGTTCATGATTCATGATTCAATTCATGATTCATGATTCATGATTCAATTCATGATTCATGATTTATGATTCATGATTCAATTCATGGTTCTTGATTCATGATTCATGATTCAATTCATGATTCATGATTCATGATTCATGATTCAATTCATAATTCATGATTCATGATTCATGATTCATGATTCAATTCATGATTTATGATTCATGATTCAATTCATGATTCATGATTCATGGTTCATGATTCATGATTCATGATTCAATTCATGATTCATGATACATGATTCATGATTCATGATTCAAGATTCATGATTAAATTCATGATTTGAATCCTGATTCAATTAATGATTCATGATTCGATTTATGATTCATGATTCATGATTTAATTCATGATTCATGATTCGATTCATGATTCCTGATTCATGATTAAATTCATGATTCATAATTCATGATTCATGATTCAATTCATGATTAAATTCATAATTCATGATTCATGATTCATGATTCAATTCATGATTCATAATTCATGATTCATGAATCAATTCATGATTCATAATTCATGATTTATAATTCGATTCATAATTCATGATTCATGATTCAATTCATGATTCATGATTCATGATTCATGATTCAATTCATGATTCATGATTCATGATTTGATTCATGATTCATGATTCATGATTCAATTCATAATTCACAAATCTTGATTCATGATTCAATTCATGATTCATGATTCAATGCATGTTTCATGATTCATGATTCGATTCATGATTCAATTCATGATTCATGATTCATGATTCAATTTATTATTTCAGATTCATGATTTAATTCATGATTCAATTCATGATTCATGATTCAATTCAGGATTGAATTCATGATTCATGATTCAATTCATGATTCATGGTTCATGATTCAATTCATGATTCATGATTCAATTCATGATTCATGATTCATGTTTCATTTCATGATTCATGATTCAATTCATGATTCATGATTCAATTCATGATTCATGATTCAATTCATGATTCATGATTCATGAATCAATTCATGATTCAATTTATGATTCATGATTCATGATTCATGATTTAATTCATGATTCAATTTATGATTCATGATTTAATTCATGATTAAATTTATTATTCATGATTCATGATTTAATTCATGATTCAATTCATGATTCATGATTCAATTCATGATTCATGATTCAATTCAGGATTCAATTCATGATTCATGATTCATGATTCAATTCATGATTCATGGTTAATGATTCAATTCATGATTCATGATTCAATTCATTATTCATGATTCATGTTTCATTTCATGATTCATGATTCATGATTCAATTCATGATTCATGATTCATGATTCAATTCATGATTCATGATTCATGATTCAATTCATGATTCAATTCATGATTCATGATTCAATTCATGATTCATGAATCAATTCATGATTTAATTTATGATTCTTCATTCATGATTCATGATTTAATTCATGATTCAATTTATGATTCATGATTTAATTCATGATTCAATTTATGATTCATGATTCATGATTCAATTCATGATTCATGATTCAATTCATGATTCATGATTCAATTTATGATTCATGATTCGATTCATGATTCATGATTCAATTCATGATTCATAATTCATGATTCATGATTCATGATTCATGATTCAATTCATGATTCATATTTCAATTCATGATTTATAATTCATGTTTCATGATTCAATTCATGATTCATGATTCAATTCATGATTCGAATCCTGATTCAATTCATGATTCATGATTCATGATTCAATTCATGATTCATGATTCATGATTCATGATTCATGATTCAATTCATGATTCATGATTCAATTCATGATTCATGATTCATGATTCAATTCATGATTCATGATTCATGATTCAATTCATGATTCATGATTCATTTTATGATTCTTGGTTCATGATTCATGATTCAATTCATGATTCATGATTCAATTCATGATTCATGATTTATGATTCATGATTCAATTCATGGTTCATGATTCATGATTCATGATTCAATTCATGATTCATGATTCATGATTCATGATTCAATTCATAATTCATGATTCATGATTCATGATTCAATTCATGATTTATGATTCATGATTCAATTCATGATTCATGATTCATGGTTCATGATTCATGATTCATGATTCAATTCATGATTCATGATACATGATTCATGATTCATGATTCAAGATTCATGATTAAATTCATGATTCGAATCCTGATTCAATTAATGATTCATGATTCGATTTATGATTCATGATTCATGATTTAATTCATGATTCATGATTCGATTCATGATTCCTGATTCATGAATAAATTCATGATTCATAATTCATGATTCATGATTCAATTCATGATTAAATTCATAATTCATGATTCATGATTCATGATTCAATTCATGATTCATAATTCATGATTCATGAATCAATTCATGATTCATAATTCATGATTTATAATTCGATTCATAATTCATGATTCATGATTCAATTCATGATTCATGATTCATGATTCATGATTCAATTCATGATTCATGATTCATGATTTGATTCATGATTCATGATTCATGATTCAATTCATAATTCACAAATCTTGATTCATGATTCAATTCATGATTCATGATTCAATGCATGTTTCATGATTCGATTCATGATTCAATTCATGATTCATGATTCATGATTCAATTTATTATTCCAGATTCATGATTTAATTCATGATTCAATTCATGATTCATGATTCAATTCAGGATTGAATTCATGATTCATGATTCAATTCACGATTCATGGTTCATGATTCAATTCATGATTCATGATTCAATTCATGATTCATGATTCATGTTTCGTTTCATGATTCATGATTCAATTCATGATTCATGATTCGATTTATGATTCATGATTCAATTCATAATTCATAATTCATGATTCAATTCATGATTCATGATTCGATTCATGACTCTTGATTCATGAATTATGATTCAATTCATGATTCATGATACAATTCATGATTCATAATTTATGATTTAATTCTTGATTCATGATTCGATTCATGATTCATGATTCAATTCATGATTCATGATTCATGATTCAATTCATGATTCATGATTCATGATTCAATTCATGATTCATAATTCATGATTTAATTCATGATTCATGATTCGATTCATGATTCATGATTCATGATTTGATTCATGATTCATGATTCATGATTCAATTCATGATTCATAATTCATGATTCATGATTCAATTCATGATTCAATTCATGATTCATGATTCATGATTCATGATTCAATTAATGATTCATGATTCATGATTCGATTCATGATTCCTGATTCATGATTCAATTCATGATTCATAATTCATGATTCATGATACAATTCATGATTAAATTCATAATTCATGATTCATGATTCATGATTCAATTCATGATTCATAATTCATGATCCATGAATCAATTCATGATTCATAATTCATGATTTATGATTCGATTCATGATTCATGATTCAATTCATGATTCATGATTCATAATTCATGATTCAATTCATGATTCATGATTCATGATTCAATTCATGATTCATGATTCAATTCATGTTTCATGATTCATGATTCGATTCATGATTCAATTCATGATTCATGATCCATGATTAAATTTTTTATTCATGATTCATGATTTAATTCATGATTCAATTCATGATTCATGATTCAATTCAGGATTCAATTCATGATTCATGATTCATGATTCAATTCATGATTCATGGTTAATGATTCAATTCATGATTCATGATTCAATTCATGATTCATGATTCATGTTTCATTTTATGATTCATGATTCATGATTCAATTCATGATTCATGATTCATGATTCAATTCATGATTCATGATTCAATTCATAATTCATAATTCATGATTTAATTCATGATTCATGATTCATGATTCAATTCATGATTCTTGATTCAATTCATGATTCGATTTAAGATTCTTGATTCATGATTCAATTCATGATTCATGACTCTTGATTCATGGATCATGATTCAATTCATGATTCATGATTCATGAGTCATGATACAATTCATGATTCATGATTCATGATTCGATTCATGATTCAATTCATGATTCATAATTTATGATTCATGATTCGATTCATGATTCATGATTCAATTAATGATTCATGATTCATGATTCAATTCATGATTCATGATTCATGATTCAATTCATGATTCATAATTCATGATTTAATTCATGATTCATGATTCGATTCAATTCATGATTCAATTCATGATTCATGATTCATGATTCAATTCATGATTCATGATTCAATTAATGATTCATGATTCATGATTCAATTCATGATTCAATTCATGATTCATGATTCAATTCATGATTCATGATTCAATTCAGGATTCAATTCATGATTCATGATTCATGATTCAATTCATGATTCATGGTTAATGATTCAATTCATGATTCATGATTCAATTCATTATTCATGATTCATGTTTCATTTCATGATTCATGATTCATGATTCAATTCATGATTCATGATTCATGATTCATGATTCAATTCATGATTCAATTTATGATTCATGATTCAATTTATTATTCATGATTCATGATTTAATTCATGATTCAATTCATGATTCATGATTCATGATTCATTATTCAATTCATGATTCATGATTCATGATTTAATTCATGATTCAATTCATGATTCATGATTCATGATTCATGATTCAATTCATGATTCATGATTCAATTCATGATTCGAATCCTGATTCAATTTATGATTCATGATTTGATTTATGATTCATGATTCATGATTCAATTCATGATTCATGATTCATGATTCAATTCATGATTCATGATTCATGATTCATGATTCGATTTATGATTCATGATTCATGATTCATGATTCAATTCATGATTCATGATTCATGATTCATGATTCGATTTATGATTCATGATTCATGATTCAATTCATGATTCATGATTCGATTTATGATTCATGATTCAATTCATGATTCATGTTTGATGAATTCAATTCATGAATCATGATTTATGATTCAACTCATGATTCAATTCATGATTCATGATTCAATTCATGATTCATGATTAAATTCATGATTCATGATTCATGATTCAATTCATGATTCATGATTCGATTCATGAATCATGATTCATGATTCAATTCATGATTCATGATTCAATTCATGATTCATGAATCAATTCATGATTTAATTTATGATTCATCATTCATGATTCATGATTTAATTCATGATTCAATTTATGATTCATGATTTAATTCATGATTCAATTTATGATTCATGATTCATGATTCAATTCATGATTCATGATTCAATTCATGATTCATGATTCAATTTATGATTCATGATTCGATTCATGATTCATGATTCAATTCATGATTCATAATTCATGATTCATGATTCAATTCATGATTCATATTTCAATTCATGATTCATAATTCATGTTTCATGATTCAATTCATGATTCATGATTCAATTCATGATTCGAATCCTGATTCAATTCATGATTCATGATTCATGATTCAATTCATGATTCATGATTCATGATTCATGATTCATGATTCAATTCATGATTCATGATTCATGATTCAATTCATGATTCATGATTCATGATTCAATTCATGATTCATGATTCATGATTCAATTCATGATTCATGATTCATTTTATGATTCTTGGTTCATGATTCATGATTCAATTCATGATTCATGATTCATGATTCAATTCATGATTCATGATTTATGATTCATGATTCAATTTATGGTTCTTGATTCATGATTCATGATTCAATTCATGATTCATGATTCATGATTCATGATTCAATTCATAATTCATGATTCATGATTCATGATTCATGATTCAATTCATGATTTATGATTCATGATTCAATTCATGATTCATGATTCATGGTTCATGATTCATGATTCATGATTCAATTCATGATTCATGATACATGATTCATGATTCATGATTCAAGATTCATTATTAAATTCATGATTTGAATCCTGATTCAATTAATGATTCATGATTCGATTTATGATTCATGATTCATGATTTAATTCATGATTCATGATTCGATTCATGATTCCTGATTCATGATTAAATTCATGATTCATAATTCATGATTCATGATTCAATTCATGATTAAATTCATAATTCATGATTCATGATTCATGATTCAATTCATGATTCATAATTCATGATTCATGAATCAATTCATGATTCATAATTCATGATTTATAATTCGATTCATAATTCATGATTCATGATTCAATTCATGATTCATGATTCATGATTCATGATTCAATTCATGATTCATGATTCATGATTTGATTCATGATTCATGATTCATGATTCAATTCATAATTCACAAATCTTGATTCATGATTCAATTCATGATTCATGATTCAATGCATGTTTCATGATTCATGATTCGATTCATGATTCAATTCATGATTCATGATTCATGATTCAATTTATTATTTCAGATTCATGATTTAATTCATGATTCAATTCATGATTCATGATTCAATTCAGGATTGAATTCATGATTCATGATTCAATTCATGATTCATGGTTCATGATTCAATTCATGATTCATGATTCAATTCATGATTCATGATTCATGTTTCATTTCATGATTCATGATTCAATTCATGATTCATGATTCAATTCATGATTCATGATTCAATTCATGATTCATGATTCATGAATCAATTCATGATTCAATTTATGATTCATGATTCATGATTCATGATTTAATTCATGATTCAATTTATGATTCATGATTTAATTCATGATTCAATTTATTATTCATGATTCATGATTTAATTCATGATTCAATTCATGATTCATGATTCAATTCATGATTCATGATTCAATTCAGGATTCAATTCATGATTCATGATTCATGATTCAATTCATGATTCATGGTTAATGATTCAATTCATGATTCATGATTCAATTCATTATTCATGATTCATGTTTCATTTCATGATTCATGATTCATGATTCAATTCATGATTCATGATTCATGATTCAATTCATGATTCATGATTCATGATTCAATTCATGATTCAATTCATGATTCATGATTCAATTCATGATTCATGAATCAATTCATGATTTAATTTATGATTCTTCATTCATGATTCATGATTTAATTCATGATTCAATTTATGATTCATGATTTAATTCATGATTCAATTTATGATTCATGATTCATGATTCAATTCATGATTCATGATTCAATTCATGATTCATGATTCAATTTATGATTCATGATTCGATTCATGATTCATGATTCAATTCATGATTCATAATTCATGATTCATGATTCATGATTCATGATTCAATTCATGATTCATATTTCAATTCATGATTCATAATTCATGTTTCATGATTCAATTCATGATTCATGATTCAATTCATGATTCGAATCCTGATTCAATTCATGATTCATGATTCATGATTCAATTCATGATTCATGATTCATGATTCATGATTCATGATTCAATTCATGATTCATGATTCAATTCATGATTCATGATTCATGATTCAATTCATGATTCATGATTCATGATTCAATTCATGATTCATGATTCATTTTATGATTCTTGGTTCATGATTCATGATTCAATTCATGATTCATGATTCAATTCATGATTCATGATTTATGATTCATGATTCAATTCATGGTTCATGATTCATGATTCATGATTCAATTCATGATTCATGATTCATGATTCATGATTCAATTCATAATTCATGATTCATGATTCATGATTCAATTCATGATTTATGATTCATGATTCAATTCATGATTCATGATTCATGGTTCATGATTCATGATTCATGATTCAATTCATGATTCATGATACATGATTCATGATTCATGATTCAAGATTCATGATTAAATTCATGATTCGAATCCTGATTCAATTAATGATTCATGATTCGATTTATGATTCATGATTCATGATTTAATTCATGATTCATGATTCGATTCATGATTCCTGATTCATGAATAAATTCATGATTCATAATTCATGATTCATGATTCAATTCATGATTAAATTCATAATTCATGATTCATGATTCATGATTCAATTCATGATTCATAATTCATGATTCATGAATCAATTCATGATTCATAATTCATGATTTATAATTCGATTCATAATTCATGATTCATGATTCAATTCATGATTCATGATTCATGATTCATGATTCAATTCATGATTCATGATTCATGATTTGATTCATGATTCATGATTCATGATTCAATTCATAATTCACAAATCTTGATTCATGATTCAATTCATGATTCATGATTCAATGCATGTTTCATGATTCGATTCATGATTCAATTCATGATTCATGATTCATGATTCAATTTATTATTCCAGATTCATGATTTAATTCATGATTCAATTCATGATTCATGATTCAATTCAGGATTGAATTCATGATTCATGATTCAATTCACGATTCATGGTTCATGATTCAATTCATGATTCATGATTCAATTCATGATTCATGATTCATGTTTCGTTTCATGATTCATGATTCAATTCATGATTCATGATTCGATTTATGATTCATGATTCAATTCATAATTCATAATTCATGATTCAATTCATGATTCATGATTCGATTCATGACTCTTGATTCATGAATTATGATTCAATTCATGATTCATGATACAATTCATGATTCATAATTTATGATTTAATTCTTGATTCATGATTCGATTCATGATTCATGATTCAATTCATGATTCATGATTCATGATTCAATTCATGATTCATGATTCATGATTCAATTCATGATTCATAATTCATGATTTAATTCATGATTCATGATTCGATTCATGATTCATGATTCATGATTTGATTCATGATTCATGATTCATGATTCAATTCATGATTCATAATTCATGATTCATGATTCAATTCATGATTCAATTCATGATTCATGATTCATGATTCATGATTCAATTAATGATTCATGATTCATGATTCGATTCATGATTCCTGATTCATGATTCAATTCATGATTCATAATTCATGATTCATGATACAATTCATGATTAAATTCATAATTCATGATTCATGATTCATGATTCAATTCATGATTCATAATTCATGATCCATGAATCAATTCATGATTCATAATTCATGATTTATGATTCGATTCATGATTCATGATTCAATTCATGATTCATGATTCATAATTCATGATTCAATTCATGATTCATGATTCATGATTCAATTCATGATTCATGATTCAATTCATGTTTCATGATTCATGATTCGATTCATGATTCAATTCATGATTCATGATCCATGATTAAATTTTTTATTCATGATTCATGATTTAATTCATGATTCAATTCATGATTCATGATTCAATTCAGGATTCAATTCATGATTCATGATTCATGATTCAATTCATGATTCATGGTTAATGATTCAATTCATGATTCATGATTCAATTCATGATTCATGATTCATGTTTCATTTTATGATTCATGATTCATGATTCAATTCATGATTCATGATTCATGATTCAATTCATGATTCATGATTCAATTCATAATTCATAATTCATGATTTAATTCATGATTCATGATTCATGATTCAATTCATGATTCTTGATTCAATTCATGATTCGATTTAAGATTCTTGATTCATGATTCAATTCATGATTCATGACTCTTGATTCATGGATCATGATTCAATTCATGATTCATGATTCATGAGTCATGATACAATTCATGATTCATGATTCATGATTCGATTCATGATTCAATTCATGATTCATAATTTATGATTCATGATTCGATTCATGATTCATGATTCAATTAATGATTCATGATTCATGATTCAATTCATGATTCATGATTCATGATTCAATTCATGATTCATAATTCATGATTTAATTCATGATTCATGATTCGATTCAATTCATGATTCAATTCATGATTCATGATTCATGATTCAATTCATGATTCATGATTCAATTAATGATTCATGATTCATGATTCAATTCATGATTCAAATCATGATTCATGATTGATGAATTCAATTCATGAATCATGATTTATGATTCAATTCATGAATCATGATTTATGATTCAATTCATGATTCAATTCATGATTCATGATTCAATTCATGATTCATGATTCATGATTCAATTCATGATTCATGATTCATGAATCAATTCATGATTCAATTTATGATTCATGATTCATGATTCATGATTTAATTCATGATTCAATTTATGATTCATGATTTAATTCATGATTAAATTTATTATTCATGATTCATGATTTAATTCATGATTCAATTCATGATTCATGATTCAATTCATGATTCATGATTCAATTCAGGATTCAATTCATGATTCATGATTCATGATTCAATTCATGATTCATGGTTAATGATTCAATTCATGATTCATGATTCAATTCATTATTCATGATTCATGTTTCATTTCATGATTCAATTCATGATTCAATTCATGATTCATGATTCAATTCATGATTCAATTCATGATTCATGATTCATGATTCAATTCATGATTCATGATTCATGATTCAATTCATGATTCAATTCATGATTCATGATTCAATTTATTATTCATGATTCATGATTTAATTCATGATTCAATTCATGATTCATGATTCATGATTCATGATTCATGATTCAATTCATGATTCATGATTCATGATTTAATTCATGATTCATGATTCATGATTCATGATTCATGATTCATGATTCAATTCATGATTCATGATTCAATTCATGATTCGAATCCTGATTCAATTTATGATTCATGATTTGATTTATGATTTATGATTTATGATTCAATTCATGATTCATGATTCATGATTCAATTCATGATTCATGATTCATGATTCGATTTATGATTCATGATTCATGATTCATGATTCAATTCATGATTCATGATTCATGATTCATGATTCGATTTATGATTCATGATTCATGATTCAATTCATGATTCATGATTCATGATTCATGATTCAATTCATGATTCATGATTGATGAATTCAATTCATGAATCATGATTTATGATTCAATTCATGATTCAATTCATGATTCATGATTCAATTCATGATTCATGATTAAATTCATGATTCATGATTCATGATTCAATTCATGATTCATGATTCAATTCATGATTCATAATTCATGATTCAATTCATGATTCATGATTCATGATTCATGATTCAATTCATGATTCATGATTCATGCTTAATGATTCAATTTATGATTCATGATTCATAATTCATGATTCAATTCATGATTCATTATTTAATTTATAATTCATGATTCAATTCATGATTCAATTCATGAATCATGATTCATGATTCAATTCATAATTAAATTCATGATTCATGGTTCAATTTATGATTCATGATTCAAATCATGATTCAATTTATGATTCATGATTCAAATCATGATTCAATTTATGATTCATGATATATGATTCAATTCATGATTCATGATTCAATTCATGATTTATGATTCATGATTCATGATTCATGATTCAATTCATGATTTATAATTCATGATTCATGATTCAATTCATGATTCATGATTCAATTCATGATTTGAATCCTGATTCAATTCATGATTCGAATCCTGATTCAATTCATGATTCGAATCCTGATTCATTTCATGATTGAAATCCTGATTCAATTCATGATTCATGATTCGATTTATGATTCATGATTCAATTCATGATTCATGATTCATGATTCATGATTCAATTCATGATTCATGATTCATAATTCATGATTCGATTCATGTTTCCTGATTCATGATTCAATTCATGATTCATGATTCATGATTCATGATTCAATTCATGATTCATGATTCATAATTCATGATTCGATTCATGTTTCCTGATTCATGATTCAATTCATGATTCATGATTCATGATACAATTCATGATAAATGATTCATAATTCATGATTCGATTCATGTTTCCTGATTCATGATTCAATTCATGATTCATGATTCATGATACAATTCATGATAAATGATTCATGATTCGATTTATGATTCATGATTCAATTCATGATTCATGATTCATGATTCATGATTCAATTCATGATTCATGATTCATAATTCATGATTCGATTCATGTTTCCTGATTCATGATTCAATTCATGATTCATGATTCATGATACAATTCATGATAAATGATTCATGATTCGATTCATGATTCAATTTATAATTCATAATTCATGATTTAATTCATGATTCATGATTCAATTCATGATTCATGATTCAATTCATGATTCATGATTCGATTCAAGATTCTTGATTCATGATTCAATTCATGATTCATGACTCTTGATTCATGGATCATGATTCAATTTATGATTCATGATTCATGATTTATGATTCAATTCATGATTCATGATTCATGATTCGATTCATGATTCAATTCATGATTCATAATTTATGATTCATGAGTCGATTCATGATTCATGATTCATGATTCAATTCATGATTCATGATTCATCATTCATGATTCATGATTCAATTCATGATTCATAATTCATGATTTAATTCATGATTCATGATTCGATTCAATTCATGATTCAATTCATGATTCATGATTCATGATTCAATTCATGATTCATTATTCAATTCATGATTCATGATTCATGATTCAATTCATGATTCATGATTAATGATTCAATTCATGATTCATGATTCATGAAATATGATTCAATTCATGATTCATAATTCATAATTCGGGATTCAATTCATGATTCAATTCATGATTCATGATTCATGATTCATGATTCAATTCATGATTCATGATTCATGCTTAATGATTCAATTTATGATTCATGATTCATAATTCATGATTCAATTCATGATTCATTATTTAATTTATAATTCATGATTCAATTCATGATTCAATTCATGAATCATGATTCATGATTCAATTCATAATTAAATTCATGATTCATGATTCATGGTTCAATTTATGATTCATGATTCAAATCATGATTCAATTTATGATTCATGATTCAAATCATGATTCAATTTATGATTCATGATATATGATTCAATTCATGATTCATGATTCAATTCATGATTTATGATTCATGATTCATGATTCATGATTCAATTCATGATTTATAATTCATGATTCAATTCATGATTCATGATTCAATTCATGATTTGAATCCTGATTCAATTCATGATTCGAATCCTGATTCAATTCATGATTCGAATCCTGATTCATTTCATGATTGAAATCCTGATTCAATTCATGATTCATGATTCGATTTATGATTCATGATTCAATTCATGATTCATGATTCAATTCATGATTTGAATCCTGATTCAATTCATGATTCGAATCCTGATTCAATTCATGATTCGAATCCTGATTCATTTCATGATTGAAATCCTGATTCAATTCATAATTCATGATTCGATTCATGTTTCCTGATTCATGATTCAATTCATGATTCATGATTCATGATACAATTCATGATAAATGATTCATGATTCGATTCATGATTCAATTTATAATTCATAATTCATGATTTAATTCATGATTCATGATTCAATTCATGATTCATGATTCAATTCATGATTCATGATTCGATTCAAGATTCTTGATTCATGATTCAATTCATGATTCATGACTCTTGATTCATGGATCATGATTCAATTTATGATTCATGATTCATGATTTATGATTCAATTCATGATTCATGATTCATGATTCGATTCATGATTCAATTCATGATTCATAATTTATGATTCATGAGTCGATTCATGATTCATGATTCATGATTCAATTCATGATTCATGATTCATCATTCATGATTCATGATTCAATTCATGATTCATAATTCATGATTTAATTCATGATTCATGATTCGATTCAATTCATGATTCAATTCATGATTCATGATTCATGATTCAATTCATGATTCATTATTCAATTCATGATTCATGATTCATGATTCAATTCATGATTCATGATTAATGATTCAATTCATGATTCATGATTCATGAAATATGATTCAATTCATGATTCATAATTCATAATTCGGGATTCAATTCATGATTCAATTCATGAATCATGATTCATGATTCAATTCATAATTAAATTCATGATTCATGATTCATGATCAAATTTATTATTCATGATTCATGATTTAATTCATGATTCAATTCATGATTCATGATTCAATTCAGGCTTCAATTCATGATTCATGATTCATGATTCAATTCATGATTCATGGTTAATGATTCAATTCATGATTCATGATTCAATTCATTATTCATGATTCATGTTTCATTTCATGATTCATGATTCATGATTCAATTCATGATTAATGATTCAATTCATGATTCATGATTCATGATTCAATTCATGATTCAATTCATGATTCATGATTTAATTTATTATTCATGATTCATGATTTAATTCATGATTCAATTCATGATTCATGATTCAATTCATGATTCAATTCATGATTCATGATTCATGATTCATGATTCATGATTCAATTCATGATTCATGATTCAATTCATGATTCGAATCCTGATTCAATTTATGATTCATGATTTGATTTATGATTCATGATTCATGATTCAATTCATGATTCATGATTCAATTCATGATTCATGATTCATGATTCATAATTCATGATTCGATTTATGATTCATGATTTAATTCATGATTAAATTTATTATTCATCATTCATGATTTAATTCATGATTCAATTCATGATTCATGATTCAATTCAGGATTCAATTCATGATTCATGATTCATGATTCAATTCATGATTCATGGTTAATGATTCAATTCATGATTCATGATTCAATTCATTATTCATGATTCATGTTTCATTTCATGATTCATGATTCATGATTCATGATTCAATTTATTATTCATGATTCATGATTTAATTCATGATTCAATTCATGATTCATGATTCATGATTCATGATTCATGATTCAATTCATGATTCATGATTCAATTCATGATTCGAATCCTGATTCAATTTATGATTCATGATTTGATTTATGATTCATGATTCATGATTCAATTCATGATTCATGATTCATGATTCAATTCATGATTCATGATTCATGATTCATGATTCGATTTATGATTCATGATTCATGATTCATGATTCAATTCATGATTCATGATTCATGATTCATGATTCGATTTATGATTCATAATTCATGATTCAATTCATGATTCATGATTTAATTCATGATTCAATTCATTATTCATGATTGATGAATTCAATTCATGAATCATGATTTATGATTCAATTCATGATTCAATTCATGATTCATGATTCAATTCATGATTCATGATTCAATTCATGATTCATTATTCGATTCATGAATCATGATTCATGATTCAATTCATGATTCATGATTCATGATTCAATTCATGATTCATGAATCAATTCATGATTCAATTTATGATTCATGATTCATGATTCATGATTTAATTCATGATTCAATTTATGATTCATGATTTAATTCATGATTCAATTTATGATTCATGATTCATGATTCAATTCATGATTCATGATTCAATTCATGATTCATGATTCAATTTATGATTCATGATTCGATTCATGATTCATGATTCAATTCATGATTCATAATTCATGATTCATGATTCATGATTCATGATTCAATTCATGATTCATATTTCAATTCATGATTCATAATTCATGATTCATGATTCAATTCATGATTCATAATTCAATTCATGATTCGAATCCTGATTCAATTCATGATTCATGATTCATGATTCAATTCATGATTCATGATTCATGATTCATGATTCAATTCATGATTCATGATTCATGATTCAATTCATGATTCATGATTCATGATTCAATTCATGATTCATGATTCAATTCATGATTCATGATTCATGATTCAATTCATGATTCATGATTCATGATTCAATTCATGATTCATGATTTATTTTATGATTCTTGGTTCATGATTCATGATTCAATTCATGATTCATGATTCAATTCATGATTCATGATTTATGATTCATGATTCAATTCATGATTCATGATTCATGATTCATGATTCAATTCATGATTCATGATTTATGATTAATGATTCAATTCATGGTTCATGATTCATGATTCATGATTCAATTCATGATTCATGATTCATGATTCAATTCATAATTCATGATTAATGATTCAATTCATGATTCATTATTCAATTCATGATTCATGATTCATGATTCAATTCATGATTCATGATTAATGATTCAATTCATGATTCATGATTCATGAAATATGATTCAATTCATGATTCATAATTCATAATTCAGGATTCAATTCATGATTCAATTCATGAATCATGATTCATGATTTAATTCATAATTAAATTCATGATTCATGATTCATGATTAAATTTATTATTCATGATTCATGATTTAATTCATGATTCAATTCATGATTCATGATTCAATTCAGGCTTCAATTCATGATTCATGATTCAATTCATGATTCATGGTTAATGATTCAATTCATGATTCATGATTCAATTCATTATTCATGATTCATGTTTCATTTCATGATTCATGATTCATGATTCAATTCATGATTCATGATTCAATTCATTATTCATGATTCATGTTTCATTTCATGATTCATGATTCATGATTCAATTCATGATTCATGATTCAATTCATGATTCATGATTCATGATTCAATTCATGATTCAATTCATGATTCATGATTTAATTTATTATTCATGATTCATGATTCAATTCATGATTCATGGTTAATGATTCAATTCATGATTCATGATTCAATTCATTATTCATGATTCATGTTTCATTTCATGATTCATGATTCATGATTCAATTCATGATTCATGATTCAATTCATGATTCATGATTCATGATTCAATTCATGATTCAATTCATGATTCATGATTTAATTTATTATTCATGATTCATGATTTAATTCATGATTCAATTCATGATTCATGATTCAATTCATGATTCAATTCATGATTCATGATTCATGATTCATGATTCATGATTCAATTCATGATTCATGATTCAATTCATGATTCGAATCCTGATTCAATTTATGATTCATGATTTGATTTATGATTCATGATTCATGATTCAATTCATGATTCATGATTCAATTCATGATTCATGATTCATAATTCATGATTCGATTTATGATTCATGATTTAATTCATGATTAAATTTATTATTCATGATTCATGATTTAATTCATGATTCAATTCATGATTCATGATTCAATTCAGGATTCAATTCATGATTCATGATTCATGATTCAATTCATGATTCATGGTTAATGATTCAATTCATGATTCATGATTCAATTCATTATTCATGATTCATGTTTCATTTCATGATTCATGATTCATGATTCAATTCATGATTCATGATTCATGATTCAATTCATGATTCATGATTCATGATTCAATTCATGATTCATGAATCAATTCATGATTCAATTTATGATTCATGATTCATGATTCATGATTTAATTCATGATTCAATTTATGATTCATGATTTAATTCATGATTCAATTTATGATTCATGATTCATGATTCAATTCATGATTCATGATTCAATTCATGATTCATGATTCAATTTATGATTCATGATTCGATTCATGATTCATGATTCAATTCATGATTCATAATTCATGATTCATGATTCATGATTCAATTCATGATTCATATTTCAATTCATGATTCATAATTCATGATTCATGATTCAATTCATGATTCATGATTCAATTCATGATTCGAATCCTGATTCAATTCATGATTCATGATTCATGATTCAATTCATGATTCATGATTCATGATTCATGATTCAATTCATGATTCATGATTCATGATTCAATTCATGATTCATGATTCATGATTCAATTCATGATTCATGATTCATGATTCAATTCATGATTCATGATTCATTTTATGATTCTTGGTTCATGATTCATGATTCAATTCATGATTCATGATTCATGATTCAATTCATGATTCATGATTTATGATTCATGATTCAATTCATGATTCATGATTCATGATTCAATTCATGATTCATGATTTATGATTAATGATTCAATTCATGGTTCATGATTCATGATTCATGATTCAATTCATGATTCATGATTCATGATTCAATTCATAATTCATGATTAATGATTCAATTCATGATTCATTATTCAATTCATGATTCATGATTCATGATTCAATTCATGATTCATGATTAATGATTCAATTCATGATTCATGATTCATGAAATATGATTCAATTCATGATTCATAATTCATAATTCAGGATTCAATTCATGATTCAATTCATGAATCATGATTCATGATTCAATTCATAATTAAATTCATGATTCATGATTCATGATTAAATTTATTATTCATGATTCATGATTTAATTCATGATTCAATTCATGATTCATGATTCAATTCAGGCTTCAATTCATGATTCATGATTCAATTCATGATTCATGGTTAATGATTCAATTCATGATTCATGATTCAATTCATTATTCATGATTCATGTTTCATTTCATGATTCATGATTCATGATTCAATTCATGATTCATGATTCAATTCATTATTCATGATTCATGTTTCATTTCATGATTCATGATTCAATTCATGATTCATGATTCAATTCATGATTCATGATTCATGATTCAATTCATGATTCAATTCATGATTCATGATTTAATTTATTATTCATGATTCATGATTCAATTCATGATTCATGGTTAATGATTCAATTCATGATTCATGATTCAATTCATTATTCATGATTCATGTTTCATTTCATGATTCATGATTCAATTCATGATTCATGATTCAATTCATGATTCATGATTCATGATTCAATTCATGATTCAATTCATGATTCATGATTTAATTTATTATTCATGATTCATGATTTAATTCATGATTCAATTCATGATTCATGATTCAATTCATGATTCAATTCATGATTCATGATTCATGATTCATGATTCATGATTCAATTCATGATTCATGATTCAATTCATGATTCATGATTCAATTCATGATTCGAATCCTGATTCAATTTATGATTCATGATTTGATTTATGATTCATGATTCATGATTCAATTCATGATTCATGATTCAATTCATGATTCATGATTCATGATTCATAATTCATGATTCGATTTATGATTCATGATTTAATTCATGATTAAATTTATTATTCATGATTCATGATTTAATTCATGATTCAATTCATGATTCATGATTCAATTCAGGATTCAATTCATGATTCATGATTCATGATTCAATTCATGATTCATGGTTAATGATTCAATTCATGATTCATGATTCAATTCATTGTTCATGATTCATGTTTCATTTCATGATTCATGATTCATGATTCAATTCATGATTCATGATTCATGATTCATGATTCAATTCATGATTCATGATTCATGATTCATGATTCATGATTCAATTCATTATTCATGATTCATGATTCAATTCATGATTCGAATCCTGATTCAATTCATGATTCATGATTCAATTTATGATTCATGATTCATGATTCAATTCATGATTCATGATTCGATTTATGATTCATGATTCATGATTCATGATTCAATTCATGATTCATGATTCATGATTCGAATTATGATTCATGATTCATGATTCAATTCATGATTCATGATTTAATTCATGATTCAATTCATGATTCATGATTGATGAATTCAATTCATGAATCATGATTTATAATTCAATTCATGATTCAATTCATGATTCATGATTCAATTCATGATTCATGATTAAATTCATGATTCATGATTCATGATTCAATTCATGATTCATTATTCGATTCATGAATCATGATTCATGATTCAATTCATGATTCATGATTCAATTCATGATTCATGAATCAATTCATGATTCAATTTATGATTCATGATTCATGATTCATGATTTAATTCATGATTCAATTTATGATTCATGATTTAATTCATGATTCAATTTATGATTCATGATTCATGATTCAATTCATGATTCATGATTCAATTCATGATTCATGATTCAATTTATGATTCATGATTCGATTCATGATTCATGATTCAATTCATGATTCATAATTCATGATTCATGATTCATGATTCATGATTCAATTCATGATTCATATTTCAATTCATGATTCATAATCCATGTTTCATGATTCAATTCATGATTCATGATTCAATTCATGATTCGAATCCTGATTCAATTCATGATTCATGATTAATGATTCAATTCATGATTCATGATTCATGATTCATGATTCAATTCATGATTCATGATTCATGATTCAATTCATGATTCATGATTCAATTCATGATTCATGATTCATGATTCAATTCATGATTCATGATTCATTTTATGATTCTTGGTTCATGATTCATGATTCAATTCATGATTCATGATTCATGATTCAATTCATGATTCATGATTTATGATTCATGATTCAATTCATGGTTCATGATTCATAATTCATGAGTCAATTCATGATTCATGATTCATGATTCATGATTCAATTCATAATTCATGATTCATGATTCATGATTCATGATTCAATTCATGATTTATGATTCATGATTCAATTCATGATTCATGATTCATGGTTCATGATTCATGATTCATGATTCAATTCATGATTCATGATACATGATTCATGATTCATGATTCATGATTAAATTCATGATTCGAATCCTGATTCAATTAATGATTCATGATTCGATTTATGATTCATGATTCATGATTTAATTCATGATTCATGATTCGATTCATGATTCCTGATTCATGATTCAATTCATGATTAAATTCATAATTCATGATTCATGATTCATGATTCAATTCATGATTCATAATTCATGATTCATGAATCAATTCATGATTCATAATTCATGATTTATAATTCGATTCATAATTCATGATTCATGATTCAATTCATGATTCATGATTCATGATTCATGATTCAATTCATGATTCATGATTCATGATTCGATTCATGATTCATGATTCATGATTCAATTCATAATTCACAAATCTTGATTCATGATTCAATTCATGATTCATGATTCAATGCATGTTTCATGATTCATGATTCGATTCATGATTCAATTCATGATTCATGATTCATGATTCAATTTATTATTCCAGATTCATGATTTAATTCATGATTCAATTCATGATTCATGATTCAATTCAGGATTGAATTCATGATTCATGATTCAATTCATGATTCATGGTTCATGATTCAATTCATGAATCATGATTCATGTTTCATTTCATGATTCATGATTCAATTCATGATTCATGATTCGATTTATGATTCATGATTCAATTCATAATTCATAATTCATGATTCAATTCATGATTCATGATTCGATTCATGACTCTTGATTCATGAATTATGATTCAATTCATGATTCATGATACAATTCATGATTCATGATTCGATTCATGATTCAATTCATGATTCATAATTTATGATTTAATTCTTGATTCATGATTCGATTCATGATTCATGATTCATGATTCAATTCATGATTCATGATTCATGATTCAATTCATGATTCATGATTTAATTCATGATTCATGATTCATGATTCAATTCATGATTCATAATTCATGATTTAATTCATGATTCATGATTCGATTCATGATTCATGATCCATGATTCAATTCATGATTCAATTCATGATTCATAATTTATGATTTAATTCTTGATTCATTATTCGATTCATGATTCATGATTCAATTCATGATTCATGATTCATGATTCAATTCATGATTCATGATTTGATTCATGATTCATGATTCATGATTCAATTCATGATTCATAATTCATGATTCATGATTCAATTCATGATTCAATTCATGATTCATGATTCATGATTCATGATTCAATTAATGATTCATGATTCATGATTCGATTCATGATTCCTGATTCATGATTCAATTCATGATTCATAATTCATGATTCATGATACAATTCATGATTAAATTCATAATTCATGATTCATGATTCATGATTCAATTCATGATTTATAATTCATGATCCATGAATCAATTCATGATTCATAATTCATGATTTATGATTCGATTCATGATTCATGATTCATGATTCAATTCATGATTCATGATTCATAATTCATGATTCAATTCATGATTCATGATTCATGATTCAATTCATGATTCAAATTATGATTCATGATTCAATTCATGATTCATGATTCAATTCATTATTCATGATTCATGATTCAATTCATGATTCATGATTCGATTCATGAATCATGATGATTCATGATTCAATTCATGATTCATGATTCATGATTCAATTCATGATTCAGGATTCATGAATCAATTCATGATTCAATTTATGATTCATGATTCATGATTCATGATTTAATTCATGATTCAATTTATGATTCATGATTTAATTCATGATTCAATTTATGATTCATGATTCAGGATTCAATTCATGATTCATGATTCAATTCATGATTCATGATTCAATTCATGATTCATGATTCAATTTATGATTCATGATTCGATTCATGATTCATGATTTAATTCATGATTCATGATTCATGATTCATGATTCATGATTCAATTCATGATTCATATTTCAATTCATGATTCATAATTCATGATTCAATTCATGATTCATGATTCAATTCATGATTCGAATCCTGATTCAATTCATGATTCATGATTAATGATTCAATTCATGATTCATGATTCATGATTCATGATTCATGATTCAATTCATGATTCATGATTCGTTTTATGATTCTTGGTTCATGATTCATGATTCGATTCATGATTCATGATTCAATTCATGATTCATGATTTATGATTCAAAATTCAATTCATGGTTCATGATTCATGATTCATGATTCAATTCATGATTCATAATTCATGATTCATGATTCAATTCATAATTCATGATTCATGATTCATGATTCAATTCATGATTTATGATTCATGATTCAATTCATGATTCAATTCATGATTCATGATTCATGGTTCATGATTCATGATTCATGATTCAATTCATGATTCATGATTCATGAATTATGATTCATGATTCATGATTAAATTCATGATTCGAATTCTGATTCAATTAATGATTCATGATTCGATTATGATTCATGATTCATAATTTAATTTATGATTCATGATTCGATTCATGATTCCTGAATCATGATTCAATTCATGATTCATAATTCATGATTCATGATTCAATTCATGATTAAATTCATAATTCATGATTCATGATTCATGATTCAATTCATGATTCATAATTCATGATTCATGAATCAATTCATGATTCATAATTCATGATTTATAATTCATGATTTATAATTCGATTCATAATTCAGGATTCATGATTCAATTCATGATTCATGATTCATGATTCAATACATGATTCATGATTCATGATTCATGAATCGATTCATGATTCATGATTCATGATTCAATTCATAATTCATAAATCTTGATTCATGATTCAATTCATGATTCATGATTCAATTCATGATTCATAATTCATGATTTAATTCATGATTCATGATTCGATTCAATTCATGATTCAATTCATGATTCATGATCCAATTCACGATTCATGATTCAATTCATGATTCATAATTCATGATTCAATTCATGATTCATGATTCGATTCATGATTCAATTCATGATTCATGATTCATGCTTAAAGATTCAATTCATGATTCATGATTCATGAAATATGATTCAATTCATGATTCACGATTCATAATTCAGGATTCAATTCATGATTCATGATTCATTATTTAATTTATAATTCATGATTCAATTCATGATTCAATTCATGAATCATGATTCATGATTCGATTCATGATTCAATTCATGATTCATGATTCAATTCATGATTCATGATTCATGATTCAATTCATGATTCATAATTCATGATTTAATTCATGATTCATGATTCGATTCAATTCATGATTCAATTCATGATTCATGATTCATGATCCAATTCACGATTCAAGATTCAATTCATGATTCATAATTCATGATTCAATTCATGATTCATAATTCGATTCATGATTCAATTCAAGATTCATGATTCATGCTGAAAGATTCAATTCATTATTCATGATTCATGAAATATGATTCAATTCATGATTCATGATTCATAATTCAGGATTCAATTCATTAATCATGATTCATTATTTAATTTATAATTCATGATTCAATTCATGATTCAATTCATGAATCATGATTCATGATTCAATTCATAATTAAATTCATGATTCATGGTTCAATTTATGATTCATGATTCATGATTCAATTCATGATTCAATTTATGATTCAGGATTTAATTCATGATTCATGATTCAATTCATGATTTATGATTTATGATTCATGATTCATGATTCAATTCATGATTTATAATTCATGATTCATGATTCAATTCATGATTCATGATTCAATTCATGATTTGAATCCTGATTCAATTCATGATTCGAATCCTGATTCAATTCATGATTCGAATCCTGATTCAATTCATGATTCATGATTCATGATTCATGATTCGAATTATGTTTCCTGATTCATGATTCAATTTATGATTCATGATTCATGATTCAATTCTGATACATGATTTAATTCATGATTAATGATTCATGATTCATGATACAATTCATGATTCATGATTCATGATTCGATTCATGATTTAATTCATAATTCATGATTTAATTCATGATTCATGATTCATGATTCGATTCAAGATTCTTGATTAATGATTCAATTCATGATTCATGACTCTTGATTCATGGATCATGATTCAATTCATGATTCATGATTCCTGATTTATGATACAATTCATGATTCCAATTCATGATTCATGATTCAATTCATGATTCATGATTCATGTTTCATTTCATGATTCATGATTCATGATTCAATTCATGATTCGATTTATGATTCATGATTCAATTCATAATTCATAGTTCATGATTCATGATTCAATTCATGATTCATGATTAATGATTCATGATTCGATTCATGTTTCCTGATTCATGATTCAATTCATGATTCATGATTCAATTCATGATTCATGATTCGATTCATGATTCATGATTCATGATTCGATTCATGATTCAATTCATGATTCATAATTTATGATTTAATTCTTGATTTATGATTCGATTCCCATGATTCATGACTCAATTCATGATTCATGATTCATGATTCAATTCATGATTCATGGAATTATGATTCAATTCATGATTCATAAATCATGATTTAATTCATGATTCATGATGTCGATTCATGATCTCATGATCCATGATTCAATTCATGATTCAATTCATGATTCATGATTCATGATTCAATTCATGATTCATAATTCATGATTCATGATTCAATTCATGATTCAATTCATGATTCATGATTCATGATTCATGATTCAATTAATGATTCATGATTCGATTCATGATTCCTGATTCATGATTCAATTCATGATTCATAATTCATGATTCATGAATCAATTCATGATTCATAATTCATGATTTATGATTCGATTCATGATTCATGATTCATGATTCAATTCATGATTCATGATTCATGATTTATGATTCAATTCATGATTCATGATTCATGAATTATGATTCATGATTCATGAATTATGATTCATGATTCATGATTAAAATTCATGATTCGAATTCTGATTCAATTAATGATTCATGATTCGATTTATGATTCATGATTCATAATTTAATTTATGATTCATGATTCGATTCATGATTCCTGATTCATGATTCAATTCATGATTCATAATTCATGATTCATGATTCAATTCATGATTAAATTCATAATTCATGATTCATGATTCATGATTCAATTCATGATTCATAATTCATGATTCATGAATCAATTCATGATTCATGAATCAATTCATGATTCAATAATTCATGATTTATAATTCATGATTTATAATTCATGATTTATAATTCGATTCATAATTCAGGATTCATGATTCAATTCATGATTCATGATTCATGATTCAATACATGATTCATGATTCATGATTCGATTCATGATTCATGATTCATGATTCAATTCATAATTCATAAATCTTGATTCATGATTCAATTCATGATTCATGATTCATGATTCAATTCATGATTCATAATTCATGATTTAATTCATGATTCATGATTCGATTCAATTCATGATTCAACTCATGATTCATGATCCAATTCACGATTCATGATTCAATTCATGATTCATAATTCATGATTCAATTCATGATTCATGATTCGATTCATGATTCAATTCATGATTCATGATTCCATGCTTTAAGATTCAATTCATGATTCATGATTCATGAAATATGATTCAATTCATGATTCATGATTCATAATTCAGGATTCAATTCATGATTCATGATTCATTATTTAATTTATAATTCATGATTCAATTCATGATTCAATTCATGAATCATGATTCATGATTGCGATTCATGATTCAATTCATGATTCATGATTCAATTCATGATTCATGATTCATGATTCAATTCATGATTCATTAATTCATGATTTAATTCATGATTCATGATTCGATTCATTCATGATTCAATTCATGATTCATGATTCATGATCCAATTCACGATTCAAGATTCAATTCATGATTCATAATTCATGATTCAATTCATGATTCATGATTCGATTCATGATTCAATTCATGATTCATGCTTAAAGATTCAATTCATGATTCATGATTCATGAAATATGATTCAATTCATGATTCATGATTCATAATTCAGGATTCAATTCATTAATCATGATTCATTATTTAATTTATAATTCATGATTCAATTCATGATTCAATTCATGAATCATGATTCATGATTCAATTCATAATTAAATTCATGATTCATGGTTCAATTTATGATTCATGATTCATGATTCAATTCATGATTCAATTTATGATTCAGGATTTAATTCATGATTCATGATTCATGATATATGATTCAATTCATGATTCATGATTCAATTCATGATTTATGATTCATGATTCATGATTCATGATTCAATTCATGATTTATAATTCATGATTCATTATTCAATTCATGATTCATGATTCAATTCATGATTTGAAATCCTGATTCAATTCATGATTCGAATCCTGATTCAATTCATGATTCGAATCCTGATTCAATTCATGATTCATGATTAGATTTATGATTCATGATTCAATTCATGATTCATGATTCATGATTCATGATTCGAATTATGTTTCCTGATTCATGATTCAATTTATGATTCATGATTCATGATTCAATTCATGATACATGATTTAATTCATGATTCATGATTCATGATTCATGATACAATTCATGATTCATGATTCATGATTCGATTCATGATTTAATTCATAATTCATGATTTAATTCATTGATTCATGATTCATGATTCGATTCAAGATTCTTGATTCATGATTCAATTCATGATTCATGACTCTTGATTCATGGATCATGATTCAATTCATGATTCATGATTCCTGATTTATGATACAATTCATGATTCAATTCATGATTCATGATTCAATTCATGATTCATGATTTATGTTTCATTTCATGATTCATGATTCATGATTCAATTCATGATTCGATTTATGATTCATGATTCAATTCATAATTCATAGTTCATGATTCATGATTCAATTCATGATTCATGATTAATGATTCATGATTCGATTCATGTTTCCTGATTACATGATTCAATTCAGATCATGATTCAATTCATGATTCATGATTCGATTCATGATTCATGATTCGATTCATGATTCAATTCATGATTCATAATTTATGATTTAATTCTTGATTCATGATTCGATTCATGATTCATGACTCAATTCATGATTCATGATTCATGATTCAATTCATGATTCATGAATTATGATTCAATTCAAGATTCATGATTCATGATTCGATTCATGATTCAATTCATGATTCATAATTTATGATTTAATTCTTGATTCATGATTCGATTCATGATTCATGATTCAATTCATGATTCATGATTCATGATTCAATTCATGATTCATGATTCATGATTCAATTCATGATTCATAAATCATGATTTAATTCATGATTCATGATTCGATTCATGATTCATGATCCATGATTCAATTCATGATTCAATTCATGATTCATGATTCATGATTCAATTCATGATTCATAATTCATGATTCATGATTCAATTCATGATTCAATTCATGATTCATGATTCATGATTCATGATTCAATTAATGATTCATGATTCATGATTCTTGATTCATGATTCAATTCATGATTCATAATTCATGATTCATGAATCAATTCATGATTCATAATTCATGATTTATGATTCGATTCATGATTCACGATTCATGATTCAATTCATGATTCATGATTCATGATTTATGATTCAATTCATGATTCATGATTCATGATTCAATTCATGATTCATGATTCATGATTCATGATTCAATTCATAATTCATAAATCATGATTCATGATTCAATTCATGATTCATGATTCAATTCATGTTTCATGATTCATGATTCGATTCATGATTCAATTCATGATTCATGATTCATGATTAAATTTATTATTCATGATTCATGATTTAATTCATGATTCAATTCATGATTCATGATTCAATTCAGGATTCGATTCATGATTCATGGTTAATGATTCAATTCATGATTAATGATTCAATTCATGATTTATGATTCATGTTTCATTTCATGATTCACGATTCATGATTCAATTCATGATTCATGATTCATGATTCAATTCATGATTCATGATTCATGATTCGATTCATGATTCAATTCATTAATTCATAATTCATGATTTAATTCATGATTCATGATTCAATTCATGATTCATGATTCGATTCAAGATTCTTGATTCATGATTGAATTCATGATTCATGACTCTTGATTCATGGATCATGATTCAATTCATGATTCATGATTCATGATTCATGATACAATTCATGATTCATGATTCGATTCATGATTCAATTCATGATTCATAATTTATGATTCATGATTCGATTCATGATTCATGATTCATGATTCAATTCATGATTCATGATTCAATTCATGATTCATGATTCATAATTCATGATTCGATTTATGATTCATGATTTAAATTCATGATTTAAATTTATTATTCATCATTCATGATTTAATTCATGATTCAATTCATGATTCATGATTCAATTCAGGATCAATTCATGATTCATGATTCATGATTCAATTCATGATTCATGGTTAATGATTCAATTCATGATTCATGATTCAATTCATTATTCATGATTCATGTTTCATTTCATGATTCATGATTCATGATTCAATTCATGATTCATGATTCATGATTCAATTCATGATTCAATTCATGATTCATGATTCAATTTATTATTCATGATTCATGATTTAATTCATGATTCAATTCATGATTCATGATTCATGATTCATGATTCATGATTCAATTCATGATTCATGATTCAATTCATGATTGCGAATCCTGATTCAATTTATGATTCATGATTTGATTTATGATTCATGATTCATGATTCAATTCATGATTCATGATTCATGATTCAATTCATGATCATGATTCATGATTCATGATTCGATTTATGATTCATGATTCATGATACATGATTCAATTCATGATTCATGATTCATGATTCATGATTCGATTTATGATTCATAATTCATGATTCAATTCATGATTCATGATTTAATTCATGATTCAATTCATTATTCATGATTGATGAATTCAATTCATGAATCATGATTTATGATTCAATTCATGATTCAATTCATGATTCATGATTCAATTCATGATTCATGATTCAATTCATGATTCATTATTCGATTCATGAATCATGATTCATGATTCAAATCATGATTCATGATTCATGATTCAATTCATGATTCATGAATCAATTCATGATTCAATTTATGATTCATGATTCATGATTCATGAATCAATTCATGATTCAATTTATGATTCATGATTCATGATTCATGATTTAATTCATGATTCAATTTATGATTCATGATTTAATTCATGATTCAATTTATGATTCATGATTCATGATTCAATTCATGATTCATGATTCAATTCATGATTCATGATTCAATTTATGATTCATGATTCGATTCATGATTCATGATTCAATTCATGATTCATAATTCATGATTCATGATTCATGATTCATGATTCAATTCATGATTCATATTTCAATTCATGATTCATAATTCATGATTCATGATTCAATTCATGATTCATGATTCAATTCATGATTCGAATCCTGATTCAATTCATGATTCATGATTCATGATTCAATTCATGAGATCATGAGATTCATGATTCATGATTCAATTCATGATTCATGATTCATAATTCAATTCATGATTCATGATTCATGATTCAATTCATGATTCATGATTCATGATTCAATTCATGATTCATGATTCAATTCATGATTCATGATTCTTGATTCAATTCATGATTCATGATTTATTTTATGATTCTTGGTTCATGATTCATGATTCAATTCATGATTCATGATTCAATTCATGATTCATGATTCATGATTCAATTCATGATTCATGATTCATGATTCAATTCATGATTCATGATTCAATTCATGATTCATGATTCATGATTCAATTCATGATTCATGATTTATTTTATGATTCTTGGTTCATGATTCATGATTCAATTCATGATTCATGATTCAATTCATGATTCATGATTTATGATTCATGATTCAATCATGATTCCTTGATTCATGATTCATGATTCAATTCATGATTCATGATTTATGATTAATGATTCAATTCATGGTTCATGATTCATGATTTCATGATTCAATTCATGATTCATGATTCATGATTCAATTCATAATTCATGATTAATGATTCAATTCATGATTCATTATTCAATTCATGATTCATGATTCATGATTCAATTCATGATTCATGATTAATGATTCAATTCATGATTCATGATTCATGAAATATGATTCAATTCATGATTCATAATTCATAATTCAGGATTCAATTCATGATTCAATTCATGAATCATGATCATGATTTAATTCATAATTAAATTCATGATTCATGATTCATGATTAAATTTATTATTCATGATTCATGATTTAATTCATGATCTATTCATGATTCATGATTCAATTCAGGCTTCAATTCATGATTCATGATTCAATTCATGATTCATGGTTAATGATTCAATTCATGATTCATGATTCAATTCATTATTCATGATTCATGTTTCATTTCATGTATTCATGATTCATGATTCAATTCATGATTCATGATTCAATTCATTATTCATGATTCATGTTTCATTTCATGATTCATGATTCATGATTCAATTCATGATTCATGATTCAATTCATGATTCATGATTCATGATTCATGATTTAATTTTATTATTCATGATTCATGATTCAATTCATGATTCATGGTTAATGATTCAATTCATGATTCATGATTCAATTCATTATTCATGATTCATGTTTCATTTCATGATTCATGATTCATGATTCAATTCATGATTCATGATTCAATTCATGATTCATGATTCATGATTCAATTCATGATTCAATTCATGATTCATGATTTAATTTATTATTCATGATTCATGATTTAATTCATGATTCAATTCATGATTCATGATTCAATTCATGATTCATGATTCATGATTCATGATCATGATTCAATTCATGATTCATGATTCAATTCATGATTCGAATCCTGATTCAATTTATGATTCATGATTTGATTTATGATTCATGATTCATGATTCCATTCATGATTCATGATTCAATTCATGATTTCATGATTCATAATTCATGATTACGATTTATGATTCATGATTTAATTCATGAATTAAATTTATTATCATGATTCATGATTTAATTCATGATTCAATTCATGATTCATGATTCAATTCAGGATTCAATTCATGATTCATGATTCATGATTCAATTCATGATTCATGGTTAATGATTCAATTCATGATTCATGATTCAATTCATTATTCATGATTCATGTTTCATTTCATGATTCATGATTCAATTCATGATTCATGATTCATGATTCAATTCATGATTCATGATTTCATGATTCAATTCATGATTCATGAATCAATTCATGATTCAATTTATGATTCATGATTCTGATTCATGATTTAATTCATGATTCAATTATATGATTTCATGATTTAATTCATGATTCAATTTATGATTCATGATTCATGATTCAATTCATGATTCATGATTCAATTCTGATTCATGATTCAATTTATGATTCATGATTCGATTCATGATTCATGATTCAATTCATGATTCATAATTCATGAATCATGATTCATGATTCAATTCATGATTCATATTTCAATTCATGATTCATAATTCATGATTCATGATTCAATTCATGATTCATGATTCAATTCATGATTCGAATCCTGATTCAATTCATTGATTCATGATTCATGATTCAATTCATGATTTCATGATTCATGATTCATGATTCAATCATGATTCATGATTCATGATTCAATTCATGATTCATGAATCATGATTCAATTCATGATTCATGATTCATGATTCAATTCATGATTCATGATTCATTTTATGATTCTTGGTTCATGATTCATGATTCATTTCATGATTCATGATTCATGATTCAATTCATGATTCATGATTTATGATTCATGATTCAATTCATGATTCATGATTCATGATTCAATTCATGATTCAATGATTTATGATTAAATGATTCAATTCATGGTTCATGATTCATGATTCATGATTCAATTCATGATTCATGATTCATGATTCAATTCATTATTCATGATTAATGATTCTATTCATGATTCATTATTCAATTCATGATTCATGATTCATGATTCAATTCATGATTCATGATTAATGATTCAATTCATGATTCATGATTCATGAAATATGATTCAATTCATGATTCATAATTCATAATTCAGGATTCAATTCATGATTCAATTCATGAATCATGATTCATGATTCAATTCATAATTAAATTCATGATTCATGATTCATGATTAAATTTTATTATTCATGATTCATGATTTAATTCATGATTCCAATTCATGATTCATGATTCAATTCAGGCTTCAATTCATGATTCATGATTCAATTCATGATTCTATGGTTAATTCGGATTCAATTCATGATTCAATTCTATTCAATGATTCATAAATTCATGATTCAATGTTTCATTTCATGATTCATGATTCATGATTCAATTCATGATTCATGATTCAATTCATTATTCATGATTCATGTTTCATTTCATGATTCATGATTCAATTCATGATTCATGATTCAATTCATGATTCATGATTTAATTTATTATTCATGATTTCATGATTCAATTCATGATTCATGGTTAATGATTCAATTCATGATTCATGATTCAATTCATTATTCATGATTCATGTTTCATTTCATGATTCATGATTCATGATTCAATTCATGATTCATGATTCAATTCATGATTCATGATTCATGATTCAATTCATGATTTCAATTCATGATTCATGATTTAATTTATTATTCATGATTCATGATTTAATTCATGATTCAATTCATGATTCATGATTCAATTCATGATTCAATATCATGATTCATGATTCATGATTCATGATTCAAGATTCAATTCATGATTCATGATTCAATTCATGGATTCGAATCCTGATTCAATTTATGATTCATGATTTGATTTATGATTCATGATTCATGATTCAATTCATGATTCATGATTCAATTCATGATTCATGATTCATGATTCATAATTCATGATTCGATTTATGATTCATGATTTAATTCATGATTAAATTTATTATTCATGATTCATGATTTAATTCATGATTCAATTCATGATTCATGATTCAATTCAGGATTCAATTCATGATTCATGATTCATGATTCAATTCATGATTCATGGTTAATGATTCAATTCATGATTCATGATTCAATTCATTGTTCATGATTCATGTTTCATTTCATGATTCATGATTCTGTTTCATTTCATGATTCATGATTCATGATTCATGATTCATGATTCAATTCATGATTCATGATTAATGATTCAATTCATGATTCGAATCCTGATTCAATTCATGATTCATGATTCAATTTATGATTCATGATTCATGATTCAATTCATGATTCATGATTCGATTTATGATTCATGATTCATGATTCATGATTCAATTCATGATTCATGATTCATGATTCGAATTATGATTCATGATTCATGATTTCATTCATGATTCATGATTTAATTCATGATTCAATTCATGATTCATGATTGATGAATTCAATTCATGAATCATGATTTATAATTCAATTCATGATTCAATTCATGATCATGATTCAATTCATGATTCATGATTAAATTCATGATTCATGATTCATGATTCAATTCATGATTCATTATTCGATTCATGAATCATGATTCATGATTCAATTCATGATTCATGATTCAATTCATGATTCATGAATCAATTCATGATTCAATTTATGATTCATGATA
>NW_027446125.1:0-83547 GCF_038048845.1 Mixophyes fleayi | reverse complement strand
TCATGAATTGAATCATGAATCATAAATCGAATCATGAATCATGAATTGAATCATGAATCATGAATCAGTGAATCGAATCATGAATCATGAATCATGAATCGAACCATGAATCATGAATTGAATCATTTAATCATTAATCATGAATTAAATCATGAATCATGAATTGAATCATGAATCATGAATCGAATCATGAATTAATGAATCATGAATCATGAATCGAATCATGAATCATGAATTGAATCATGAATCATGATCGAATCATGAATCATGAATCATGAATGAATCTATGAATCATGAATCTTGAATTGAATCATGAATCATGAATCATGAATCAAATCATAAATCATGAATTTAATCATGAATCATGAATTGAATCATAAATCAATGAATCATGAATTGAATCATGAATCATAATATCGAATCATGAATCATGAATTGAATCATGAATCTTGAATCGAATCATGAACTCGAATCATGAATCATGAATTGAATCATGAATCATGAATCGAATCATGAATCATTGAATCATGTATTGATCATGAATCATGATCATAAATTGAATCATGAATCATGAATCAATGAATCGAATCATGAATAATGAATTGAAATAATGAATCATGAATTGAATTCATTAATCATCATGAATCATGAAATCATGAATCATAACATTGAATCATGGAATCATGAATCATGAATCATGAATCGAATCATGAATCATGAATTGAATAATGAATCATGAAATTGAATCATAAATCATGAATCATAGACAATTCGAATCATGAATCATAAATCGAATCATGAATCATGAAATTGAATCATGAATCATGAATCATGGAAATCGAATCATGAATCATGAATTGAATCATTTAATCATGAATCATGAATTGAATCATGATTCATGAATCGAATCATGAATCATGAATTGGAATCATGAATAATGAATTGAATCATGAATCATGAATCATGAATCATGAATCGAATCATGAATTATGAATCATGAATCATGAATCGAATCATGAATCATGAATCATGAATCGAATCATGAATCATGAATTGAAATCATGAATCATGAAATCATGAATTAAATCATGAATCATGAATCATGAATCATTAATCGAATCATGAATCATGAATTTGAATCATGAATCATGAATCATGAATTGAATCATGAATCATGAATCAAATAATGAATCATGAATTAAATAATGAATCATGAATCATGATTTGAATCATAAATCATGAATCATGAATTGAATCATGAATCATGAAATGAATCATGAATTGAAATCATGAATCATGAATCATGAATCATGAACTCGAATCATGAATAATGAAATTGAATCATGAATCATGAATTGAATCATGAATCATGAATCATTGAATCATGAATTGAATCATGAATCATGAATCATGAATCATGAATCATGAATTGAATCATGAATCATGAATCATGAATCATGAATTGAATCATGAATCATGAATTGAATCATGAATCATGAATTGAATTTATGAATCATGAATCATGAATTGAATCATGAATCATGAATCAAATCATGAATCATGAATCATGAATTGAATCATGAATCATGAATTGAATAATAAATTGAATCATAAATCATAAATCATGAATTGATTCATAAATCATAAATCATGAATTGAATTATGAATCATGAATCGAATCATGAATCATGAATTGAATCATGAATCATGAATAATGAATCAAATTATGATTTATTAATCATGAATCATGAATCATGAACTTGAATCATGAATCATGAATTGAATCATGAATCCTGAAATCATGAATCATGAATCGAATCATAAATTATGAATCATGAATCTAATCATGAATCTAATCATGGAATCGAATCATGAATCATGAAATCATGAATTGAATCATGAATTGAATCATAAATCATGAATCATGAATTGAATCATTAATCATGAATCATGAATTAAATCATGAATCATGAATTGAATCATGAATCATGATTTTGAATCATGAATCATGAATCGAATCATGAATCATGAATCATGAATTGAATCATGAATCATGAATCATGAATCGAATCATGAATCGAATCATGAATCATGAATTGAATCATGAATCATGAATCGAATCATGAATCATGTATGAAATCATGAATCATGAATCATAAATTGAATCATGAATCATGAATCATGAATCGAATCATGAATCATGAATTGAATAATGAATCATGAATTGAATCATAAATCATGAATCATGAATCATTGAATCATAAATTGACATCATGAATCATGAATCATGAATCATGAATCGAATCATGAATCATGAATTGAATAATGAATCATGAATTGAATCATAAATCATGAAGTCTATGAATTGAAATCATGAATCATAAATCGAATCATGAATCATGAATTGAATCATGAATCATGAATCATGAATCATAAATCAGAATACATAATTCATGAATTGAATCATGAATCATGAATCGAATCAGGAATCATGAATCATGAATCGAATCATGATATCATGAATTGAATCATTTTATCATGAATCATGAATTGAAATCATGATTCATGAATCGAATCATGAATCATGAATTGAATCATGAATCATGAATTGTATCATGAATCATGAATCATGTATCGAATCATGAATTATGAATCATGAATCATGATAATCGAATCATGAATCATGAATTGAATCATGAATCATGAATCGAATCATGAATCATGAATCATGATTTGAATCATGAATCATGATTTGAATCATGAATCATGAATCATGAATCGAATCATGAATCATGAATTGAATCATGAATCATGAATCGAATCATGAATCATGTATTAAATCATGAATCATGAATCATAAATTGAATCATGAATCATGAATCATGAATCGAATCATGAATCATGAATTGAATAATGAATCATGACTTGAATCATAAATCATGAATCATGAATCATGAATCATAAATTGAATCATGAATCATGAATCATGAATCATGAATCGAATCATGAATCATGAATTGAATAATGAATCATGAATTGAATCATTAATCATGAATCATGAATTAAAATCATGAATCATAAATCGAATCATGAATCATGAATTGAATCATGAATCATGAATCATGAATCATAAATCGAATCATAATTCATGAATTGAATCATGAATCATGAATCATGAATCGAATCAGGAATCATGAATCATGAATCGAATCATGAATCATGAATTGAATCATTTATTCATGAATCATGAATTGAATCATGATTCATGAATCGAATCATGAATCATGAATTGAATCATGAATCATGAATTGTATCATGAATCATGAATCATGAATCATGTATCGAATCATGAATTATGAATCATGAATCATGAATCGAATCATGAATCATGAATCATGATTTGAATCATGAATCATGAATCATGAATTGAATCATGAATCATGAATCATGAATCATTAATCGAATCATGAATCATGAATTGAATCATGAATCATGAATCATGAATTGAATCATGAATCATGAATCGAATCATGAATCATGAATTAAATAATGAATCATGAATCATGATTTGAATCATAAATCATGAATCATGAATTGAATCATGAATCATGAATTGAATCATGAATCATGAATCATGAATTGAATCATGAATCATGAATCATGAATCATGAATCATGAATTGAATCATGAATCATGAATCATGAATTGAATCATGAATCATGAATCGAATCATGAATCATGAATCATGAATCATGAATCATGAATCGAATCATGAATCATGAATCTGAATCATGAATCATGAATTGAATCATGAATCATGAATCATGAATTGAATCATGAATCATGAATCGAATCATGAATCATGAATTAAATAATAAATCATGAATCATAAATTGAATCATGAATCATGAATCGAATCATGAATCATGAATTAAATAATTAATCATGAATCATGATTTGAATCATAAGTCATGAATCTAATCATGAAATCATGAATCGAATCATGAATCATGTATTGAATCATGAATCATGAATCATGAATCGAATCATGAATCATGAATCATGAATTATGAATCATGAATCGAATCATGAATCATGAATCGAATCATGATCATGAATCATGAATTATGAATCATGAATCGAGAAATCATGAATCGAATCATGAATTATGAATCATTAATCATGACTTGAATCATGAATCATGAATCGAATCATGAATCATGAAATGAATCATGAATCGAATCATGAATCATGAATTGAATCATGAATCATGAATTGAATCATGAATCATGAATTGAATCTTGAATCATGAATAATGAATCATGAAATCGAATCATGAATTATGAATCATGAATCATGAATCGAATCATGAATCATGAATCGAATCATGAATCATGAAATGAATCATGAATTGAATTATGAATTTGAATCATAAATCATGAATCATGAATTGAATCATGAATCATGAATCGAATCATGAATCATGAATCGAATCATGAATCATGAATTGAATCATGAATCATGAATCATGAATTGAATCATGAATCATGAATCGAATCATGAATCATGAATCATGAATTGAATCATGAATCATGAATTGAATCATGAATTGAATCATAAATCATGAATCATGAATTGAATCATGAATCATAAATCGAATCATGAATCATGAATTGAATCATGAATCATGAATCATGAATCGAATCATGAATCATGAATCATGAATCGAATCATGAATCATGAATTGAATCATTTAATCATTAATCATGAATTAAATCATGAATCATGAATTGAATCATGAATCATGAATCGAATCATGAATTATGAATCATGAATCGAATCATGAATCATGAATTGAATCATGAATCATGAATCGAATCATGAATCATGAATCATGAATTGAATCATGAATCATGAATCATGAATTGAATCATGAATCATGAATCATGAATCAAATCATGAGTCATGAATTTAATCATGAATCATGAATTGAATCATAAATCATGAATCATGAATTGAATCATGAATCATTAATCGAATCATGAATCATGAATTGAATCATGAATCATGAATCTTGAATCGAATCATGAATCGAATCATGAATCATGAATTGAATCATGAATCATGAATCGAATCATGAATCATGAATCATGTATTGAATCATGAATCATAAATCATAAATTGAATCATGAATCATTAATTGAATAATGAATCATGAATTGAATCATAAATCATGAATCATGGATCATGAATCATAAATTGAATCATGAATCATGAATCATGAATCATGAATCGAATCATGAATCATGAATTGAATAATGAATCATGAATTGAATCATAAATCATGAATCATGAATTGAATCATGAATCATGAATCATGAATCATGAATCATGAATTGAATCATGAATCATGAATCGAATCATGAATCATGAATTAAATAATAAATCATGAATCATAAATTGAATCATGAATCATGAATCGAATCATGAATCATGAATTAAATAATGAATCATAAATCATGATTTGAATCATAAATCATGAATCTAATCATGAATCATGAATCGAATCATGAATCATGAATTTAATCATGAATCATGAATCATGAATCGAATCATGAATCATGAATCATGAATTATGAATCATGAATCGAATCATGAATCATGAATTGAATAATGAATCATGAATTAAATCTTGAATCATGAATCATGAATCATTAATCGAATCATGAATTATGAATCATGAATCATGAATCGAATCATGAATCATGAATCGAATCATGAATCATGAAATGAATCATGAATCTAATCATGAATCATGAATTGAATCATGAATCATGAATTGAATCTTGAATCATGAATCATGAATCATGAATCGAATCATGAATTATGAATCTTGAATCATGAATCGAATCATGAATCATGAATCGAATCATGAATCATGAATTGAATCATGAATCATGAATCATGAATTGAATCATGAATCATGAATCGAATCATGAATCATAATTCATGAATTGAATCATGAATCATGAATTGAATCATAAATCATAAATCATGAATTGAATCATAAATCATAAATCATGAATCGAATCATGAATCATGAATTGAATCATGAATCATGAATCATGAATTGAATCATGAATCATGAATCGAATCATGAATCATGAATCATGAATCGAATCATGAATCATGAATTGAATCATTTAATCATGAATCATGAATTGAATCATGAATCATGAATTCAATCATGAATCATGAATCATGAATCGAATCATGAATTATGAATCATGAATCATGAATCGAATCATGAATCATGAATTGAATCATGAATCTTGAATCGAATCATGAATCATGAATCATGAATTGAATCATGAATCATGAATCATGAATTGAATCATGAATCATGAATCATGAATTGAATCACGAATCATGAATCATGAATCGAATCATGAATCATGAATTTAATCATGAATCATGAATTGAATCATAAATTATGAATTATGGATTGAATCATGAATCATAAATCGAATCATGAATCATGAATTGAATCATGAATGATGAATCTTGAATCGAATAATGAATCATGAATTGAATCATGAATCATAAATCGAATCATGAATCATGAATTGAATCATGAATCATGAATCTTGAATCGAATCATGAATCATGAATCGAATCATGAATCATGAATTGAATCATGAATCATGAATCGAATCATGAATCATGAATCATGTATTGAATCATGAATCATGAATCATAAATTGAAGCATGAATCATGAATCATGAATCATGAATCGAATCATGAATCATAAATCGAATCATGAATCATGAATTGAATCATGAATCATGAATCATGAATCGAATCATGAATCATGAATCATGAATCGAATCATGAATCATGAATTGAATCATTTAATCATGAATCATGAATTGAATCATGAATCATGAATCGAATCATGAATCATGAATTGAATCATGAATTGAATCATGAATCATGAATCATGAATCATGAATCGAATCATGAATAATGAATCATGAATTGAATCATGAATCATGAATTGAATCATGAATCATGAATTAAATCATGAATCATGAATCATGAATCATGAATTGAATCAAGAATCATGAATCATGAATCATGAATTGAATCATGAATCATGAATCATGAATTGAATCATGAATCGAATCATGAATTATGAATTAAATAATGAATCATGAATCATAAATTGAATCATGAATCATGAATCGAATCATGAATCATGAATTAAATAATGAATCATGAATCATGATTTGAATCATAAATCATGAATCTAATCATGAATCATGAATCGAATCATGAATCATGAATTGAATCATGAATCATGAATCGAATCATGAATCATGAATCAAGAATTATGAATCATGAATCGAATCATGAATCATGAATTGAATCATGAATCATGAATTGAATCTTGAATCATGAATCATGAATCATGAATCGAATCATGAATTATGAATCATGAATCATGAATCGAATCATGAATCATGAATCGAATCATGAATCATGAATCGAATCATGAATCATGAAATGAATCATGAATTGAATTATGAATTGAATCATAAATCATGAATCATGAATCGAATCATGAATCATGAATCGAATCATGAATCATGAATCGAATCATGAATCATGAATTGAATTAATGAATCATGAATCATGAATTGAATCATGAATCATGAATCGAATCATGAATCATGAATCATGAATTGAATCATGAATCATGAATTGAATAATAAATTGAATCATAAATCATAAATTGAATCATAAATCATAAATCATGAATTGAATCATGAATCATGAATCGAATCATGAATCATGAATTGAATCATGAATCATGAATCATGAATCAAATCATGATTTATGAATCATGAATCATGAATCATGAATTGAATCATGAATCATGAATTGAATCATGAATCCTGAATCATGAATCATGAATCGAATCATAAATTATGAATCATGAATCTAATCATGAATCGAATCATGAATCATGAATCATGAATTGAATCATGAATTGAATCATAAATCATGAATCATGAATTGAATCATGAATCATAAATCGAATCATGAATCATGAATTGAATCATGAATCATGAATCATGAATCGAATCATGAATCATGAATTGAATCATTTAATCATGAATCATGAATTAAATCATGAATCATGAATTGAATCATGAATCATGAATCGAATCATGAATTATGAATCATGAATCATGAATCGAATCATGAATCATGAATTGAATCATGAATCATGAATCGAATCATGAATCATGAATCATGAATTGAATCATGAATCATGAATCATGAATTGAATCATGAATCATGAATCATGAATCAAATCATGAATCAAGAATTTAATCATGAATCATGAATTGAATCATAAATCATGAATCATGAATTGAATCATGAATCATAAATCGAATCATGAATCATGAATTGAATCATGAATCATGAATCTTGAATCGAATCATGAATCGAATCATGAATCATGAATTGAATCATGAATCATGAATCGAATCATGAATCATGAATCATATATTGAATCATGAATCATGAATCATAAATTGAATCATGAATCATGAATCATGAATCATGAATCGAATCATGAATCATGAATTGAATAATGAATCATGAATTGAATCATAAATCATGAATCATGAATTGAATCATGAATCATAAATCGAATCATGAATCATGAATTGAATCATGAATCATGAATCATGAATCGAATCAGGAATCATGAATCATGAATCGAATCATGAATCATGAATTGAATCATTTAATCATGAATCATGAATTAAATCATGAATCATGAATTGAATCATGAATCATGAATCGAATCATGAATTATGAATCATGAATAATGAATCGAATCATGAATCATGAATTGAATCATGAATCATGAATCGAATCATGAATCATGAATCATGAATTGAATCATGAATCATGAATCATGAATTGAATCATGAATCATGAATCATGAATCAAATCATGAATCAAGAATTTAATCATGAATCATGAATTGAATCATAAATCATGAATCATGAATTGAATCATGAATCATAAATCGAATCATGAATCATGAATTGAATCATGAATCATGAATCTTGAATCGAATCATGAATCGAATCATGAATCATGAATTGAATCATGAATCATGAATCGAATCATGAATCATGAATCATATATTGAATCATGAATCATGAATCATAAATTGAATCATGAATCATGAATCATGAATCATGAATCGAATCATGAATCATGAATTGAATAATGAATCATGAATTGAATCATAAATCATGAATCATGAATTGAATCATGAATCATAAATCGAATCATGAATCATGAATTGAATCATGAATCATGAATCATGAATCGAATCAGGAATCATGAATCATGAATCGAATCATGAATCATGAATTGAATCATTTAATCATGAATCATGAATTGAATTATGATTCATGAATCAAATCATGAATCATGAATTGAATCATGAATCATGAATTGAATCATGAATCATGAATCATGAATCGAATCATGAATTATGAATCATGAATCATGAATCGAATCATGAATCATGAATTGAATCACGAATCATGAATCGAATCATGAATCATGAATCATAAATTGAATCATGAATCATGAATTGAATCATGAATCATGAATCATGAATTGAATCATGAATCATGAATCGAATCATGAATCATGAATTAAATAATGAATCATGAATCATGATTTGAATCATAAATCATGAATCATGAATTGAATCATGAATCATGAATTGAATCATGAATCATGAATCATGAATCATGAATTGAATCATGAATTGAATCATGAATCATGAATCATGAATCATGAATCATTAATTGAATCATTAATCATGAATCATGATTCATGAATTGAATCATAAATCATGAATCATGAATTGAATCATAAATCATGAATTGAATCATGAATCATGAAATGAATCATGAATTGAATCATGAATCATGAATCATGAATCGAATCATGAATCATAAATCATGAATTATGAATCATGAATCGAATCATGAATCATGAATTAAATCATGAATCATATATTGAATCTTGAATCATGAATCATGAATCATGAATTGAATCATGAATTGAATCATAAATCAAGAATCATGAATTGAATCATGAATCATGAATCGAATCATGAATCATGAATCGAATCATGAATCATGAATTGAATCATGAATCATGAATTGAATCATGAATCATAAATCATGAATCATGAATTGAATCATGAATCATGAATCATGAATTGAATCATGAATCATGAATCGAATCATGAATCATGAATTGAATCATGAATCATGAATTGAATCATGAATCATGAATCGAATCATGAATCATGAATCATGAATTGAATCATGAATCATGAATTTAATCATAAATTGAATCATAAATCATAAATCATGAATTGAATCATGAATCATGAATCGAATCATGAATCATGAATCATGAATTGAATCATGAATCATGAATTTAATCATAAATTGAATCATAAATCATAAATCATGAATTGAATCATGAATCATGAATCGAATCATGAATCATGAATCTAATCATGAATCATTAATCATGAATTGAATCATGAATTGAATCATAAATCATAAATCATGAATTGAATCATGAATCATGAATCGAATCATGAATCATGAATTGAATCATGAATCATGAATCATGAATAAAATCATGAATCATGAATCATGAATCGAATCATGAATCATGAATCGAATCATGAATTATAAATCATGAATCATGAATTGAATCATGAATCATGAATCGAATCATGAATAATGAATCATGAATCATGAATTAAATCATGAATCATGAATCATGATTTGAATCATGAATCATGAATCGAATCATGAATTATGAATCATGAATCATGAATCGAATCATGAATCATGAATCGAAACATGAATCATGAATTGAATCATGAATCATGAATTGAATCATGAATTATGAATCGAAACACGAATCATGAAATGAATCATGAATCATGAAACGAATCATAAATCATTAATCATGAATCGAATCATGAATCATGAATTGAATCATGAATCATGAATTGAATTATAAATCATGAATTGAATCATGAATCACGAATCATGAATCATGAATCGAATCATGAATCATGAATTGAATCATGAATCATGAATCATGAATCATGAATTGAATCATGAAATGAATCATGAATAATGAATTGAATCATGAATCATGAATTGAATCATGAATCATGAATCATGAATCGAATCATGAATCATGAATCCTGAATTGAATCATGAATCATGAATCATGAATTGAATAATGAAATGAATCATGAATCATGAATCATGAATTGAATCATGAATCATGAATCGAATCATGAATCTCAAATCATGAATTGAATCATGAATCATGAATCATGAATTGAATCATGAATCATGAATCATGAATCAAATCGTGAATCATGAATTTAATCATGAATCATGAATTGAATTATAAATCATGAATCATGAATTGAATCATGAATCATAAATCGAATCATGAATCATGAATTGAATCATGAATCATGAATCTTGAATCGAATCATGAATCGAATCATGAATCATGAATTTAATCATGAATCATGAATCAAATCATGAATCATGAATCATGTATTGAATCATGAATCATGAATCATAAATTGAATCATGAATCATGAATCATGAATCGAATCATGAATCATGAATTGAATAATGAATCATGAATTGAATCATAAATCATGAATCATGAATTAAATCATGAATCATAAATCGAATCATGAATCATGAATTGAATCATGAATCATGAATCATGAATCGAATCAGGAATCATGAATCATGAATCGAATCATGAATCATGAATTGAATCATTTAATCATGAATCATGAATTGAATCATGATTCATGAATCAAATCATGAATCATGAATTGAATCATGAATCATGAATTGAATCATGAATCATGAATCATGAATCATGAATCGAATCATGAATTATGAATCATGAATCATGAATCGAATCATGAATCATGAATTGAATCATGAATCATGAATCGAATCATGAATCATGAATCATGAATTGAATCATGAATCATGAATCATGAATTGAATCATGAATCATGAATCATGAATCATTAATCGAATCATGAATCATGAATTGAATCATGAATCATGAATCATGAATTGAATCATGAATCATGAATCGAATCATGAATCATGAATTAAATAATGAATCATGAATCATGATTTGAATCATAAATCATGAATCATGAATTGAATCATGAATCATGAAATGAATCATGAATTGAATCATGAATCATGAATCATGAATCATGAATTGAATCATGAATTGAATCATGAATCATAAATCATGAATCATGAATCATGAATTGAATCATTAATCATGAATCATGATTCATGAATTGAATCATAAATCATGAATCATGAATTGAATCATGAATCATGAATCATGAATTGAATCATGAATCATGAATCGAATCATGAATCATGAATTAAATAATGAATCATGAATCATGATTTGAATCATAAATCATGAATCATGAATTGAATCATGAATCATGAAATGAATCATGAATTGAATCATGAATCATGAATCATGAATCATGAATTGAATCATGAATTGAATCATGAATCATGAATCATGAATCATGAATTGAATCATTAATCATGAATCATGATTCATGAATTGAATCATAAATCATGAATCATGAATTGAATCATAAATCATGAATTGAATCATGAATCATGAAATGAATCATGAATTGAATCATGAATCATGAATCATGAATCGAATCATGAATCATAAATCATGAATTATGATTCATGAATCAAATCATGAATCATGAATTGAATCATGAATCATGAATTGAATCATGAATCATGAATCATGAATCGAATCATGAATTATGAATCATGAATCATGAATCGAATCATGAATCATGAATTGAATCACGAATCATGAATCGAATCATGAATCATGAATCATAAATTGAATCATGAATCATGAATTGAATCATGAATCATGAATCATGAATTAAATCATGAATCATGAATCGAATCATGAATCATGAATTAAATAATGAATCATGAATCATGATTTGAATCATAAATCATGAATCATGAATTGAATCATGAATCATGAATTGAATCATGAATCATGAATCATGAATCATGAATTGAATCATGAATTGAATCATGAATCATGAATCATGAATCATGAATCATTAATTGAATCATTAATCATGAATCATGATTCATGAATTGAATCATAAATCATGAATCATGAATTGAATCATAAATCATGAATTGAATCATGAATCATGAAATGAATCATGAATTGAATCATGAATCATGAATCATGAATCGAATCATGAATCATAAATCATGAATTATGAATCATGAATCGAATCATGAATCATGAATTAAATCATGAATCATATATTGAATCTTGAATCATGAATCATGAATCATGAATTGAATCATGAATTGAATCATAAATCAAGAATCATGAATTGAATCATGAATCATGAATCGAATCATGAATCATGAATCGAATCATGAATCATGAATTGAATCATGAATCATGAATTGAATCATGAATCATAAATCATGAATCATGAATTGAATCATGAATCATGAATCATGAATTGAATCATGAATCATGAATCGAATCATGAATCATGAATTGAATCATGAATCATGAATTGAATCATGAATCATGAATCGAATCATGAATCATGAATCATGAATTGAATCATGAATCATGAATTTAATCATAAATTGAATCATAAATCATAAATCATGAATTGAATCATGAATCATGAATCGAATCATGAATCATGAATCATGAATTGAATCATGAATCATGAATTTAATCATAAATTGAATCATAAATCATAAATCATGAATTGAATCATGAATCATGAATCGAATCATGAATCATGAATCTAATCATGAATCATTAATCATGAATTGAATCATGAATTGAATCATAAATCATAAATCATGAATTGAATCATGAATCATGAATCGAATCATGAATCATGAATTGAATCATGAATCATGAATCATGAATAAAATCATGAATCATGAATCATGAATCGAATCATGAATCATGAATCGAATCATGAATTATAAATCATGAATCATGAATTGAATCATGAATCATGAATCGAATCATGAATAATGAATCATGAATCATGAATTAAATCATGAATCATGAATCATGATTTGAATCATGAATCATGAATCGAATCATGAATTATGAATCATGAATCATGAATCGAATCATGAATCATGAATCGAAACATGAATCATGAATTGAATCATGAATCATGAATTGAATCATGAATTATGAATCGAAACACGAATCATGAAATGAATCATGAATCATGAAACGAATCATAAATCATTAATCATGAATCGAATCATGAATCATGAATTGAATCATGAATCATGAATTGAATTATAAATCATGAATTGAATCATGAATCACGAATCATGAATCATGAATCGAATCATGAATCATGAATTGAATCATGAATCATGAATCATGAATCATGAATTGAATCATGAAATGAATCATGAATAATGAATTGAATCATGAATCATGAATTGAATCATGAATCATGAATCATGAATCGAATCATGAATCATGAATCCTGAATTGAATCATGAATCATGAATCATGAATTGAATAATGAAATGAATCATGAATCATGAATCATGAATTGAATCATGAATCATGAATCGAATCATGAATCTCAAATCATGAATTGAATCATGAATCATGAATCATGAATTGAATCATGAATCATGAATCATGAATCAAATCGTGAATCATGAATTTAATCATGAATCATGAATTGAATTATAAATCATGAATCATGAATTGAATCATGAATCATAAATCGAATCATGAATCATGAATTGAATCATGAATCATGAATCTTGAATCGAATCATGAATCGAATCATGAATCATGAATTTAATCATGAATCATGAATCAAATCATGAATCATGAATCATGTATTGAATCATGAATCATGAATCATAAATTGAATCATGAATCATGAATCATGAATCGAATCATGAATCATGAATTGAATAATGAATCATGAATTGAATCATAAATCATGAATCATGAATTAAATCATGAATCATAAATCGAATCATGAATCATGAATTGAATCATGAATCATGAATCATGAATCGAATCAGGAATCATGAATCATGAATCGAATCATGAATCATGAATTGAATCATTTAATCATGAATCATGAATTGAATCATGATTCATGAATCAAATCATGAATCATGAATTGAATCATGAATCATGAATTGAATCATGAATCATGAATCATGAATCATGAATCGAATCATGAATTATGAATCATGAATCATGAATCGAATCATGAATCATGAATTGAATCATGAATCATGAATCGAATCATGAATCATGAATCATGAATTGAATCATGAATCATGAATCATGAATTGAATCATGAATCATGAATCATGAATCATTAATCGAATCATGAATCATGAATTGAATCATGAATCATGAATCATGAATTGAATCATGAATCATGAATCGAATCATGAATCATGAATTAAATAATGAATCATGAATCATGATTTGAATCATAAATCATGAATCATGAATTGAATCATGAATCATGAAATGAATCATGAATTGAATCATGAATCATGAATCATGAATCATGAATTGAATCATGAATTGAATCATGAATCATAAATCATGAATCATGAATCATGAATTGAATCATTAATCATGAATCATGATTCATGAATTGAATCATAAATCATGAATCATGAATTGAATCATGAATCATGAATCATGAATTGAATCATGAATCATGAATCGAATCATGAATCATGAATTAAATAATGAATCATGAATCATGATTTGAATCATAAATCATGAATCATGAATTGAATCATGAATCATGAAATGAATCATGAATTGAATCATGAATCATGAATCATGAATCATGAATTGAATCATGAATTGAATCATGAATCATGAATCATGAATCATGAATTGAATCATTAATCATGAATCATGATTCATGAATTGAATCATAAATCATGAATCATGAATTGAATCATAAATCATGAATTGAATCATGAATCATGAAATGAATCATGAATTGAATCATGAATCATGAATCATGAATCGAATCATGAATCATAAATCATGAATTATGAATCATGAATCGAATCATGAATCATGAATTAAATCATGAATCATGAATTGAATCTTGAATCATGAATCATGAATTGAATCATGAATTGAATCATAAATCATGAATCATGAATTGAATCATGAATCATGAATCGAATCATGAATCATGAATCGAATCATGAATCATGAATTGAATCATGAATCATGAATTGAATCATGAATCATAAATCATGAATCATGAATTGAATCATGAATCATGAATCATGAATTGAATCATAAATCATGAATCGAATCATGAATCATGAATTGAATCATGAATCATGAATTGAATCATGAATCATGAATCGAATCATGAATCATGAATCATGAATTGAATCATGAATCATGAATTTAATCATAAACTGAATCATAAATCATAAATCATGAATTGAATCATGAATCATGAATCGAATCATGAATCATGAATCTAATCATGAATCATTAATCATGAATTGAATCATAAATTGAATCATAAATCATAAATCATGAATTGAATCATGAATCATGAATCGAATCATGAATCATGAATTGAATCATGAATAAAATCATGAATCATGAATCATGAATCGAATCATGAATCATGAATCATGAATTGAATCATGAATCATGAAATGAATCATGAATTGAATCATGAATCATGAATCATGAATCATGAATTGAATCATGAATTGAATCATGAATCATGAATCATGAATCATGAATTGAATCATTAATCATGAATCATGATTCATGAATTGAATCATAAATCATGAATCATGAATTGAATCATAAATCATGAATTGAATCATGAATCATGAAATGAATCATGAATTGAATCATGAATCATGAATCATGAATCGAATCATGAATCATAAATCATGAATTATGAATCATGAATCGAATCATGAATCATGAATTAAATCATGAATCATGAATTGAATCTTGAATCATGAATCATGAATTGAATCATGAATTGAATCATAAATCATGAATCATGAATTGAATCATGAATCATGAATCGAATCATGAATCATGAATCGAATCATGAATCATGAATTGAATCATGAATCATGAATTGAATCATGAATCATAAATCATGAATCATGAATTGAATCATGAATCATGAATCATGAATTGAATCATAAATCATGAATCGAATCATGAATCATGAATTGAATCATGAATCATGAATTGAATCATGAATCATGAATCGAATCATGAATCATGAATCATGAATTGAATCATGAATCATGAATTTAATCATAAACTGAATCATAAATCATAAATCATGAATTGAATCATGAATCATGAATCGAATCATGAATCATGAATCTAATCATGAATCATTAATCATGAATTGAATCATAAATTGAATCATAAATCATAAATCATGAATTGAATCATGAATCATGAATCGAATCATGAATCATGAATTGAATCATGAATAAAATCATGAATCATGAATCATGAATCGAATCATGAATCATGAATCGAATCATGAATCATGAATCGAATCATGAATTATGAATCATGAATCATGAATTGAATCATGAATCATGAATCGAATCATGAATAATGAATCATGAATCATGAATTAAATCATGAATCATGAATCATGATTTGAATCATGAATCATGAATCGAATCATGAATTATGAATCATGAATCATGAATCGAATCATGAATCATGAATCGAAACATGAATCATGAATTGAATCATGAATCATGAATTGAATCATGAATTATGAATCGAAACACGAATCATGAAATGAATCATGAATCATGAAACGAATCATAAATCATTAATCATGAATCGAATCATGAATCATGAATTGAATCATGAATCATGAATTGAATTATAAATCATGAATTGAATCATGAATCATGAATCATGAATCATGAATCATGAATCGAATCATGAATCATGAATCATGAATTGAATCATGAATCATGAATCATGAATCATGAATTGAATCATGAAATGAATCATGAATTGAATCATAATTTAAATCATGAATCATGAATCATGAATCGAATCATGAATCATGAATCCTGAATTGAATCATGAATCATGAATCATGAATTGAATAATGAAATGAATCATGAATCATGAATCATGAATTGAATCATGAATCATGAATCGAATCATGAATCTCGAATCATGAATTGAATCATGAATCATGAATTGAATCAATAATTGAATCATAAATCATGAATCATGAATTGAATCATAAATCATAAATCGAATCATGAATCATAATTTGAATCATGAATCATGAATTGAATCATGAATCATGAATCGAATCATGAATCTCGAATCATGAATTGAATCATGAATCATGAATTGAATCATGAATTGAATCATAAATCATGAATCATGAATTGAATCATGAATCATGAATTGAATCATGAATCTCGAATCATGAATTGAATCATGAATCATGAATTGATCATGAATTGAATCATAAATCATGAATCATGAATTGAATCATAAATCATAAATCGAATCATGAATCATGAATTGAATCATGAAACATGAATCATAAATCGAATCATGAATCATAAATCATGAATCGAATTATGAATCATGAATTCAATCATGAATCATGAATTTAATCATGAATCGTGTATCGAATCATGAAACATGAATTGAATCATGAATCATGAATTGAATCATGAATCATGAATCGAATCATGAATTGAATCATGAATTGAATTATGAAATGAATCATAAATCATGAATCATGAATTGAATCATGAATCATGAATCGAATCATGAATCATGAATTGAATCATGAATCATGAATCATGAATTGAATCATGAATCATGAATCGAATCATGAATCATGAATCATGAATCATGAATCGAATCATGAATCATGAATTGAATCATGAATCATGAATTGAATCATGAATCATGAATTGAATCATGAATCATGAATCGAATCATGAATTATGAATTAAATAATGAATCATAAATCATGAATTGAATCATGAATCATGAATCGAATCATGAATCATGAATTAAATAATGAATCATGAATCATGAATCGAATCATGAATCATAAATCATGAATTATGAATCATGAATCGAATCATGAATCATGAATTGAATCATGAATCATGAATTGAATCTTGAATCATGAATCATGAATTGAATCATAAATTATGAATCATGAATCATGAATCGAATCATGAATCATGTATTGAATCATGAATCATGAATCATGAATCGAATCATGAATCATGAAATGAATCATGAATTGAATCATGAATTGAATCATAAATCATGAATCATGAATTGAATCATGAATCATGAATTGAATCATGAATCATGAATTGAATCATGAATCATGAATCATGAATCATGAATTGAATCATGAATCATGAATTGAATCATGAATCATGAATTGAATCATGAATCATGAATCATGAATCATGAATTGAATCATGAATCATGAATCATGAATTAAATCATGAATCATGAATCGAATCATGAGTCATGAATCGAATCATAAATTATGAATCATAAATCATGAATTGAATCATGAATCATGAATCGAATCATGAATCATGAATCATGAATCATGAATTAAATCATGAATCATGAATCATGAATGGAATCATGAATCATGAATCGAATCATGGATCATGAATCGAAACATGAATCATGAATTGAATCATGAATCATGAATTGACTCATTAAGCATGAATCATGAATCATGAATTGAATCATGAATCATGAATCATGAATTAAATGATGAATCATGAATCATGAATCGAATCATGAGTCATGAATCGAATCATAAATTATGAATCATGAATCATGAATTGAATCATGAATCATGAATCGAATCATAAATCATGAATCGAAACATGAATCATGAATTGAATCATGAGTCATGAATCGAATCATAAATTATGAATCATGAATCATGAATTGAATCATGAATCATGAATCGAATCATGAATCATGAATCATGAATCATGAATTAAATCATGAATCATGAATCATGAATGGAATCATGAATCATGAATCGAATCATGAATCATGAATCAAAACATGAATCATGAATTGAATCATGAATCATGAATCAAAACATGAATCATGAATCATTAATTGAATCAAGAAGTATGAAATGAATCATGAATTGAACCATGAATCATGAATCAAATCATGAATCATGAATTAAATCATGAATCATGAATTGAATCATAATTCATGAATCGAATCATGAATCATGAATTGAATCATGAATTGAATCATAAATCATGAATCATGAATTGAATCATGAATCATGAATCGAATCATGAATCATGAATTGAATCATGAATCATGAATCATTAATCATGAATCATGAATTGAATCATGAATCATGAATTGAATCATGAATCATGAATTGAATCATGAATCATGAATTGAATCATGAATCATGAATCATGAATCATGAATTAAATCATGAATCATGAATCATGAATTGAGTCATGAATCATGAATCGAATCATGAATCATGAATTAAATAATGAATCATGAATCATGAATTGAATCATGAATCATTAAACAAATCATGAATCATGAATTAAATAATGAATCATGAATCATGATTTGAATTATAAATCATGAATCTAATCATGAATCATGAATCTAATCATGAATCATGAATCGAATCATGAATCATGAATTAAATAATGAATCATGAATTGAATTATGAATCATGAATCATGAATCGAATCAAGAATCATAAATCATGAATTATGAATCATGAATCGAATCATGAATCATGAATTGAATCATGAATTGAATCATAAATCATGAATCATGAATTGAATCATGAATCATGAATTGAATCATGAATCTCGAATCATGAATTGAATCATGAATCATGAATTGATCATGAATTGAATCATAAATCATGAATCATGAATTGAATCATAAATCATAATTCGAATAATGAATCATGAATTGAATCATGAAACATGAATCATGAATCGAATCATGAATCATGAATCATGAATCGAATTATGAATCATGAATTCAATCATGAATCATAAATTTAATCATGAATCATGTATCGAATCATGAAACATGAATTGAATCATGAATCATGAATTGAATCATGAATCATGAATTGAATCATGAATCATGAATCATCAATTGAATCATCAATTGAATCATAAATCATGAATCATCAATTGAATCATGAATCATGAATCGAATCATGAATCATGAATTGAATCATGAATCATGAATCATCAATTGAATCATGAATTGAATCATAAATCATGAATCATCAATTGAATCATGAATCATGAATTGAATCATGAATCATGAATTGACTCATGAATCATGAATTGAATCATGAATCATGAATCATGAATCATGAATTGAATCATGAATCATGAATCATGAATTGAATCATGAATCATGAATCGAATCATGAATCATGAATTGAATCATGAATCATTAATTTAATCATAAATTGAATCATAAATCATAAATCATGAATTGAATCATAAATCATGAATCATGAATTATGAATCATGAATCGAATCATGAATCGAATCATGAATCGAATCATGAATCATGAATCATGAATTGAATCATGAATCATGAATCATGAATCATGAATCATGAATCATGAATCATGAATCGAATCATGAATCATGAATCGATTCATGAATCATGAATCATGAATCAAATCATGAATCATGAAATGAATCATGAATTGAATCATGAATTTAATCATGAATCATGAATTGAATCATGAATCATGAATCGAATCATGAATCATGAATTGAATCACAAGTCATGAATCATGAATCATGAATCGAATCATGAATCATGAATTGAATCATGAATCATGAATTGAATCATGAATCATGAATCATGAATCATAAATTGAATCATGAATTGAATCATGAATCATGAATCATGAATTGAATCATGAATCATGAATCGAATCCTGAATCATGAATCATGAATTGAATCATGAATCATGAATTTTATCATGAATCATGAATTGAATCATAAATTGAATCATAAATCATAAATCATGAATTGAATCATGAATCATGAATTATGAATCATGAATCGAATCATGAATCATGAATTGAATCATGAATCATGAATCATGAATCGAATCATGAATCATGAATCATGAATCGAATCATGAATCATGAATTGAATCATGAATTTAATCATAAATCATGAATCATGAATTGAATCATGAATCATGAATCGAATCATAATTCATGAATTTTATCATGAATCATGAATCATGAATCGAATCATGAATCATGAATTGAATCATGAATCATGAATTGAATCATGAATCATGAATCATGAATTGAATCATGAATCATGAATCGAATCATGAATCATGAATCATGTATTGAATCATGAATCATGAATTGAATCATAAATTGAATCATAAATAATAAATCATGAATTAAATAATGAATCATGAATAATGAATTGAATCATGAATCATGAATCGAATCATGAATCATGAATTGAATCATGAATCATGAATTGAATCATGAATCATGAATCGAATCATAATTCATGAATTGAATCATGAATCATGAATCATGAATCGAATCATGAATCATGAATTGAATCATGAATCATGAAATGAATCATGAATCATGAATCATGAATCATGAATCATGAATCATGAATTGAATCATGAATCATGAATCATGAATTGAATCATGAATCATGAATCGAATCCTGAATCATGAATCATGAATTGAATCATGAATCATGAATCGAATCCTGAATCATGAATAATGAATTGAATCATGAATCATGAATCGAATCATGAATCATGAATTGAATCATGAATCATGAATTGAATCATAAATTGAATCATAAATCATAAATCATGAATCGAATCATGAATCATGAATCGAATCATGAATCATGAATCATGAATCGAATAATGAATCATGAATTGAATCATGAATCATGAATCATGAATCGATTCATGAATCATGAATCATGAATCGAATCATGAATCATGAATTGAATCATGAATTTAATCATAAATCATGAATCATGAATTGAATCATGAATCATGAATCGAATCATAATTCATGAATTTTATCATGAATCATGAATCATGAATCGAATCATGAATCATGAATTGAATCATGAATCATGAATTGAATCATGAATCATGAATCATGAATTGAATCATGAATCATGAATCGAATCATGAATCATGAATCATGAATTGAATCATGAATCATGAATTGAATCATAAATTGAATCATAAATAATGAATCATGAATTAAATAATGAATCATGAATAATGAATTGAATCATGAATCATGAATCGAATCATGAATCATGAATTGAATCATGAATCATGAATTGAATCATGAATCATGAATCGAATCATAATTCATGAATTGAATCATGAATCATGAATCATGAATCGAATCATGAATCATGAATTGAATCATGAATCATGAAATGAATCATGAATCATGAATCATGAATCATGAATCATGAATTGAATCATGAATCATGAATCATGAATTGAATCATGAATCATGAATCGAATCCTGAATCATGAATCATGAATTGAATCATGAATCATGAATTGAATCATAAATTGAATCATAAATAATAAATCATGAATTAAATAATGAATCATGAATAATGAATTGAATCATGAATCATGAATCGAATCATGAATCATGAATTGAATCATGAATCATGAATTGAATCATAAATTGAATCATAAATCATAAATCATGAATCGAATCATGAATCATGAATCGAATCATGAATCATGAATCATGAATCGAATCATGAATCATGAATCATGAATCGAATCATGAATCATGAATTGAATCATGAATCATGAATTGAATCATGAATCATGAATCATGAATCATGAATCGAATCATAAATTATGAATCATGAATCATGAATCATGAATCATGAATCATGAATCGAATCATGAATCTCGAATCATGAATTGAATCATGAATAATGAATTGAATCATGAATTGAATCATAAATCATGAATCTAGAATTGAATCATGAATCATGAATCGAATCCTGAATCATGAATCATGAATTGAATCATGAATCATGAATTGAATCATAAATTGAATCATAAATAATAAATCATGAATTAAATAATGAATCATGAATAATGAATTGAATCATGAATCATGAATCGAATCATGAATCATGAATTGAATCATGAATCATGAATTGAATCATGAATCATGAATCGAATCATAATTCATGAATTGAATCATGAATCATGAATCATGAATCATGAATCGAATCATGAATCATGAATTGAATCATGAATCATGAAATGAATCATGAATCATGAATCATGAATCATGAATTGAATCATGAATCATGAATCATGAATTGAATCATGAATCATGAATCGAATCCTGAATCATGAATCATGAATTGAATCATGAATCATGAATTGAATCATAAATTGAATCAAACATAATAAATCATGAATTAAATAATGAATCATGAATAATGAATTGAATCATGAATCATGAATGAATCATGAATCATGAATTGAATCATGAATCATGAATTGAATCATAAATTGAATCATAAATCATAAATCATGAATTGAATCATGAATCATGAATCGAATCATGAATCATGAATCATGAATCGAATCATGAATCATGAATCATGAATCATGAATCGAATCATGAATCATGAATTGAATCATGAATCATGAATTGAATCATGAATCATGAATTGAATCATGAATCATGAATCATGAATCATGAATCGAATCATAAATTATGAATCATGAATCATGAATCGAATCATGAATCATGAATCATGAATCGAATCATGAATCTCGAATCATGAATTGAATCATGAATAATGAATTGAATCATGAATTGAATCATAAATCATGAATCTAGAATTGAATCATGAATCATAAATCATGAATCAAATCATGAACCATGAATTATGATTCGAATCATGAATCATGAATTGAATCATGAATCATGAATCATGATTGAATCATGAATCATGAATCATGAATCATGAATCATGAATCGAATCATGAATCATGAATTGAATCATGAATCATGAATCATGAATCGAATCATGAATCATGAATCATGAATTGAATCATGAATTGAATAATAAATTGAATCATAAATCATAAATCATGAATTGAATCATGAATCATGAATCATGAATTATGAATCATGAATCGAATCATGAATCATGAATTGAATCATGAATCATGAATCATGAATCATGAATCAATCAGAATCATGAATCATGAATCATGAATCATGAATCATGAATCGAATCATGAATCATGAATCATGAAATGAATCATGAATTGAATCATGAATTTAATCATAAATCATGAATCATGAATTGAATCATGAATCATGAATCGAATCATAATTCATGAATTGAATCATGAATCATGAATCATGAATCATGAATCGAATCATGAATCATAAATTAAATCATAAATCATAAATCATGAATTGAATCATGAATCATGAATCGAATCATAAATCATGAATCATGAATCGAATCATGAATCATAAATCATGAATGATGAATCGAATCATGAATCATGAATTGAATCATGAATCATGAATTGAATCATGAATCATGAATCATGAATCATGAATCGAATCATAAATTATGAATCATGAATCGAATCATGAATCATGAATCATGAATCGAATCATGAATCTCGAATCATGAATTGAATCATGAATAATGAATTGAATCATGAATTGAATCATAAATCATGAATCTAGAATTGAATCATGAATCATAAATCATGAATCAAATCATGAACCATGAATTATGATTCAAATCATGAATCATGAATTGAATCATGAATCATGAATCATGAATTGAATCATGAATCATGAATCATGAATCAGAATCGAATCATGAATCATGAATCGAATCATGAATCATGAATCATGAATCATGAATCGAATCATGAATCATGAATTGAATCATGAATCATGAATTGAATCATGAATCATGAATCATGAATCATGAATCATGAATCATGAATCGAATCATAAATATGAATCATGAATCATGAACGAATCATGAATCATGAATCATGAATCGAATCATGAATCTCGAATCATGAATTGAATCATGAATAATGAATTGAATCATGAATGAATCATAAATCATGAATCTAGAATTGAATCATGAATCATAAATCATGAATCAAATCATGAACCATGAATTATGATTCGAATCAGTGAATCATGAATGATCATGAATCATGAATCATGAATGAATCATGAATCATGAATCATGAATCATGAATCGAATCATGAATCATGAATTGAATCATGAATCATGAATCATGAATCGAATCATGAATCATGAATCATGCATTGCAATCATGAATTGAATCATAAATGAATCATAAATCATAAATCATGAATTGAATCATGAATCATGAATCATGAATTATGAATCATGAATCGAATCATGAATCATGAATTGAATCATGAATCATGAATCATGAATCGAATCATGAATCATGAATCATGAAATGAATCATGAATTGAATCATGAATTTAATCATAAATCATGAATCATGAATTGAATCATGAATCATGAATCGAATCATAATTCATGAATTGAATCATGAATCATGAATCATGAATCATGAATCGAATCATGAATCATAAATTGAATCATAAATCATAAATCATGAATTGAATCATGAATCATGAATCGAATCATGAATCATGAATCATGAATCGAATCATGAATCATGAATCATGAATATGAATCGAATCATGAATCATGAATTGAATCATGAATCATGAATTGAATCATGAATCATGAATCATGAATCATGAATCGAATCATAAATTATGAATCATGAATCGAATCATGAATCATGAATCATGAATCGAATCATGAATCTCGAATCATGAATTGAATCATGAATAATGAATTGAATCATGAATTGAATCATAAATCATGAATCTAGAATTGAATCATGAATCATAAATCATGAATCAAATCATGAACCATGAATTATGATTCGAATCATGAATCATGAATTGAATCATGAATCCTGAATCATGAATTGAATCATGAATCATGAATCATGAATCATGAATCATGAATCGAATCATGAATCATGAATTGAATCATGAATCATGAATCATGAATCGAATCATGATCATGAATCAGAATTGAATCATGAATTGAACCATAATTGAATCATAAATCATAAATCATGAATGAATCATGATCATGAATCATGAATTATGAATCATGAATCGAATCATGAATCATGAATTGAATCATGAATCATGAATCATGAATCAAATCATGAATCATGAATCATGAATCATGACTCATGAATCATGAATCATGAGTCATGAATATGAATCGCATCATGAATCATGAAATGAATCATGATCAACTTGAATTGAATTATAATCATAAATCATGAATCTGAATTGAATCATGAATAATGAATCATAATGATTGATCTTGAATTGATGGATCATGAATCATGATCGATCATGAATCATGAATTGAATCATGAATCATGAATTGAATCATGATCATGAATCATGAATTGAATCATGAATCATGAATCATGAATTGAATCATGAATCATGAATCGAATCATGAATCATGAATCATGAATTGAATCATATAGAATTGAATCAATATAATCATAAATCATGAATTAATAATGAATCATGAATCATGAATTGAATCATGAATCAGAATCAAATCATGAATCATGAATTGAATCATGAATCATGAATTGATTCATAAATTGAATCATAAATCATAAATCATGAATTGAATCATGAATCATGAATCGAATCATGAATCATGATTGAATCATAAATCATGAATCATGAATCGAATCATGAATCATGATTGAATCATGAATCATGAATCATAATCATGAATCGAATCATAAATTATGAATCATGAATCGAATCATGAATCATGAATCGAATCATGAATCATGAATCATGAATCGAATCATGAATCTCGAATCATGATTGAATCATGATCATGAATTTAATCATGATTGAATTATAAATCATGAATCATGAATTGAATCATGAATCATAAATCGAATGATGAATCATGAATTGAATCATGAATCATAAATCATGAATCGAATCATGAATCATGAATTATGAATCGAATCATGAATCATGAATTGAATCATGAATCATAATCATGAATTGAATCATGAATCATGAATCGAATCATGAATCATGAATTGAATCATGAATCATGAATCATGAATCATGAATCATGATCATGAATCATGAATCATGAATCGAATCATGAATCATGAATTGAATCATGAATCATGAATCATGAATTTAATCATGAATCATGAATCATGAATTGAATCATGAATCATGATTCGAATCATGAATTAAATAATAAATCATGAATCATGAATTGAATCATGAATCGAATCATGAATCATGAATTGAATCATAAATTGAATCATAAATCATAAATCATGAATTGAATCATGAATCATGAATCATGAATCATGAATGAATCATGAAATGAATCATGAATCATGAATTGAATCATAATTTGAATCATGAACATGAATCATGAATCATGAGTCATGAATCGAATCATGAATCATGAATCCTGAATTGAATTATGAATCATGAATCATGAATCATGAATTGAATCATGAATCATGAATCTGAATCATGAATTGAATCATGAAATGAATCATGAATCATGAATTGAATCATAATTTGAATCATGAATCATGAATCATGAATCATGAGTCATGAATCGAATCATGAATCATGAATCCTGAATTGAATTATGAATCATGAATCATGAATCATGAATCTAATCATGAATCATGAATCGATACATGATTATGAATCATGAATCATAAATTGAATCATGAATCATGAATCGAATCATGAATCATGAATCGAACATAAATTATGAATCGAAACACGAATCATGAATGAATCATGAATCATGAACGAATCATAAATCATTAATCATGAATCGAATCATGAATTATGAAATGAATCATGAATCATGAATTGAATCATAAATCATGAATTGAATCATGATCATGAATCATGAATCATAAATCGAATCATGAATCATGAATCATGTATTGAATCATGAATCATGAATCATGAATCATGAATTGAATCATGAAGTGAATCATATTTTGAATCATGAATCATGAATCATGAATCGAATCATGAATCATGAATCCTGAATTGAATCATGAATCATGGATCATGAATCATGAATTGAATCATGAAATGAATCATGAATCATGGATCATGAATCATGAATTGAATCATGAAATGAATCATGAATCATGAATTATGAATCATGAATCGAATCATGAATCATGAATTGAATCATGAATCATGAATCATGAATCGAATCATGAATCATGAATCATGAAATGAATCATGAATTGAATCATGAATTTAATCATAAATCATGAATCATGAATTGAATCATGAATCATGAATCGAATCATAATTCATGAATTGAATCATGAATCATGAATCATGAATCATGAATCGAATCATGAATCATAAATTGAATCATAAATCATAAATCATGAATTGAATCATGAATCATGAATCGAATCATGAATCATGAATCATGAATCGAATCATGAATCATGAATCATGAATCATGAATCGAATCATGAATCATGAATTGAATCATGAATCATGAATTGAATCATGAATCATGAATCATGAATCATGAATCATGAATCATGAATCGAATCATAAATTATGAATCATGAATCGAATCATGAATCATGAATCATGAATCGAATCATGAATCTCGAATCATGAATTGAATCATGAATAATGAATTGAATCATGAATTGAATCATAAATCATGAATCTAGAATTGAATCATGAATCATAAATCATGAATCAAATCATGAACCATGAATTATGATTCGAATCATGAATCATGAATTGAATCATGAATCATGAATCATGAATTGAATCATGAATCATGAATCATGAATCATGAATCGAATCATGAATCATGAATTGAATCATGAATCATGAATCATGAATCGAATCATGAATCATGAATCATGAATTGAATCATGAATTGAACCATAAATTGAATCATAAATCATAAATCATGAATTGAATCATGAATCATGAATCATGAATTATGAATCATGAATCGAATCATGAATCATGAATTGAATCATGAATCATGAATCATGAATCAAATCATGAATCATGAATCATGAATCATGAATCATGAATCATGAATCATGAATTATGAATCGAATCATGAATCATGAAATGAATCATGAATTGAATCATGAATTTAATCATAAATCATGAATCATGAATTGAATCATGAATCATGAATCGAATCATAATTCATGAATTGAATCATGAATCATGGATCATGAATCATGAATCGAATCATGAATCATGAATTGAATCATGAATCATGAATTGAATCATGAATCATGAATCATGAATTGAATCATGAATCATGAATCATGAATTGAATCATGAATCATGAATCGAATCATGAATCATGAATCATGAATTGAATCATAAATTGAATCATAAATCATAAATCATGAATTAAATAATGAATCATGAATCATGAATTGAATCATGAATCATGAATCGAATCATGAATCATGAATTGAATCATGAATCATGAATTGAATCATAAATTGAATCATAAATCATAAATCATGAATTGAATCATGAATCATGAATCGAATCATGAATCATGAATTGAATCATAAATCATGAATCATGAATCGAATCATGAATCATGAATTGAATCATGAATCATGAATCATGAATCATGAATCGAATCATAAATTATGAATCATGAATCGAATCATGAATCATGAATCGAATCATGAATCATGAATCATGAATCGAATCATGAATCTCGAATCATGAATTGAATCATGAATCATGAATTTAATCATGAATTGAATTATGAATCATGAATCATGAATTGAATCATGAATCATAAATCGAATGATGAATCATGAATTGAATCATGAATCATAAATCATGAATCGAATCATGAATCATGAATTATGAATCGAATCATGAATCATGAATTGAATCATGAATCATGAATCATGAATTGAATCATGAATCATGAATCGAATCATGAATCATGAATTGAATCATGAATCATGAATCATGAATCATGAATCATGAATCATGAATCATGAATCATGAATCGAATCATGAATCATGAATTGAATCATGAATCATGAATCATGAATTGAATCATGAATCATGAATCATGAATTTAATCATGAATCATGAATCATGAATTGAATCATGAATCATGATTCGAATCATGAATTAAATAATAAATCATGAATCATGAATTGAATCATGAATCGAATCATGAATCATGAATTGAATCATGAATTGAATCATGAATCATGATTCGAATCATGAATTAAATAATAAATCATGAATCATGAATTGAATCATGAATCGAATCATAAATCATGAATTGAATCATGAATCATGAATCATGAATTGAATCATGAAATGAATCATGAATCATGAATTGAATCATAATTTGAATCATGAATCATGAATCATTAATCATGAGTCATGAATCGAATCATGAATCATGAATCCTGAATTGAATTATGAATCATGAATCATGAATCATGAATCTAATCATGAATCATGAATCGATACATGAATTATGAATCATGAATCATAAATTGAATCATGAATCATGAATCGAATCATGAATCATGAATCGAAACATAAATTATGAATCGAAACACGAATCATGAAATGAATCATGAATCATGAAACGAATCATAAATCATTAATCATGAATCGAATCATGAATTATGAAATGAATCATGAATCATGAATTGAATCATAAATCATGAATTGAATCATGAATCATGAATCATGAATCATAAATCGAATCATGAATCATGAATCATGTATTGAATCATGAATCATGAATCATGAATCATGAATTGAATCATGAAGTGAATCATATTTTGAATCATGAATCATGAATCATGAATCGAATCATGAATCATGAATCCTGAATTGAATCATGAATCATGGATCATGAATCATGAATTGAATCATGAAATGAATCATGAATCATGAATCATAAATCATGAATTGAATCATGAATCATGAATCAAATCATGAATCTCGAATCATGAATTGAATCATGAATTGAATCATGAATTGAATCATAAATCATGAATCATGAATTGAATCATGAATCATGAATCCTGAATTGAATTATGAATCATGAATCATGAATCGAATCATGAATCATGAATTGAATCATAATTTGAATCATAAATCATGAATCATTAATCATGAATCATGAATCGAATCATGAATCATGAATCCTGAATTGAATCATGAATCATGAATAATGAATCATGAATTGAATCATGAAATGAATAATGAATCATGAATCATGAATTGAATCATGAATCATGAATCGAATCATGAATCTCGAATCATGAATTGAATCATGAATCATGAATTGAATCATGAATTGAATCATGAATCATGAATCAAATCATGAATCATGAATCATGAATTGAATCATGAATCATGAATTGAATCATAAATTGAATCATAAATCATAAATCATGAATTGAATCATAAATCATAAATCATGAATTGAATCATGAATCATGAATTGAATCATGAATCATGAATCGAATCATGAAACATGAATTGAATCATGAATCATGAATTGCATCATGAATCATAAATTGAATCATGAATCATGAATCAAATCATGAATCATGAATTAAATCATGAATCATAAATTGAATCATAATTCATGAATCGAATCATGAATCATGAATTGAATCATGAATCATGAATTGAATCATGAATTGAATCATAAATCATGAATCATGAATTGAATCATGAATCATGAATCGAATCATGAATCATGAATTGAATCATGAATCATGAATCATGAATCATGAATCGAATCATGAATAATGAATTGAATCATGAATCATGAATCGAATCATGAATCATGAATCGAATCATGAATCATGAATCATGAATCATGAATCATGAATTGAATCATGAATCATGAATCATGAATTGAATCATGAATCATGAATCGAATCATGAATCATGAATCATGAATCATGAATCGAATCATGAATCATGAATTGAATCATGAATCATGAATTGAATCATGAATCATGAATCATGAATCGAATCATGAATCATGAATTAAATAATGAATCATGAATCATAAATTGAATCATGAATCATGAATCGAATCATGAATCATGAATTAAATAATGAATCATGAATCATGATTTGAATCATAAATCATGAATCTAATCATGAATCATGAATCGAATCATGAATCATGAATTGAATCATGAATCATGAATCATGAATCAAATCATGAATCATGAATCATGAATTATGAATCATGAATCGAATCATGAATCATGAATTGAATCATGAATCATGAATTGAATCTTGAATCATGAATCATGAATCGAATCATGAATTATGAATCATGAATCATGAATCGAATCATGAATCATGAATCGACTCATGAATTATGAATCATGAATCATGAATCGAATCATGAATCATGAATCGAATCATGAATCATGAATCGAATCATGAATCATGAATTGAATCATGAATCATGAATTGAATCATGAATCATGAATCATGAATCGAATCATGAATCATGAATTAAATAATGAATCATGAATCATAAATTGAATCATGAATCATGAATCGAATCATGAATCATGAATTAAATAATGAATCATGAATTGAATTATAAATTGAATCATAAATTATGAATCATGAATCTAATCATGAATCATGAATCGAATCATGAATCATGAATCGAATCATGAATCATGAATCATGAATTGAATCATGAATCATGAATTGAATAATAAATTGAATCATAAATCATGAATTGAATCATAAATCATGAATTGAATCATGAATCATGAATCGAATCATGAATCATGAATTGAATCATGAATCATGAATCATGAATCAAATCATGATTTATGAATTATGAATCATGAATCATGAATTGAATCATGAATCATGAATTGAATCATGAATCCTGAATTATGAATCATGAATCGAATCATAAATTATGAATCATGAATCTAATCATGAATCGAATCATGAATCATGAATCATGAATTGAATCATGAATTGAATCATAAATCATGAATCATGAATTGAATCATGAATCATAAATCGAATCATGAATCATGAATTGAATCATGAATCATGAATCATGAATCGAATCATGAATCATGAATCGAATCATGAATCATGAATTGAATCATTTATTTATTAATCATGAATTAAATCATGAATCATGAATTGAATCATGAATCATGAATCGAATCATGAATTATGAATCATGAATCATGAATCGAATCATGAATCATGAATTGAATCATGAATCGAATCATGAATCATGAATCATGAATTGAATCATGAATCATGAATCATGAATTGAATCATGAATCATGAATCATGAATCATGAATCGAATCATGAATCATGAATTGAATCATGAATCATGAATCGAATCATGAATCATGAATCATGAATCATGAATTGAATCATGAATTGAATCATAAATTGAATCATAAATCATAAATCATGAATTGAATCATGAATCATGAATCATGAATTATGAATCATGAATCGAATCATGAATCATGAATTGAATCATGAATCATGAATCATGAATCAAATCATGAATCATGAATCATGAATCATGAATTATGAATCGAATCATGAATCATGAAATGAATCATGAATTGAATCATGAATTTAATCATAAATCATGAATCATGAATTGAATCATGAATCATGAATCGAATCATAATTCATGAATTGAATCATGAATCATGGATCATGAATCATGAATCGAATCATGAATCATGAATTGAATCATGAATCATGAATCATGAATTGAATCATGAATCATGAATCATGAATTGAATCATGAATCATGAATCGAATCATGAATCATGAATCATGAATTGAATCATAAATTGAATCATAAATCATAAATCATGAATTAAATAATGAATCATGAATCATGAATTGAATCATGAATCATGAATCGAATCATGAATCATGAATTGAATCATGAATCATGAATTGAATCATAAATTGAATCATAAATCATAAATCATGAATTGAATCATGAATCATGAATCGAATCATGAATCATGAATTGAATCATAAATCATGAATCATGAATCGAATCATGAATCATGAATTGAATCATGAATCATGAATCATGAATCATGAATCGAATCATAAATTATGAATCATGAATCGAATCATGAATCATGAATCGAATCATGAATCATGAATCATGAATCGAATCATGAATCTCGAATCATGAATTGAATCATGAATCATGAATTTAATCATGAATTGAATTATAAATCATGAATCATGAATTGAATCATGAATCATAAATCGAATGATGAATCATGAATTGAATCATGAATCATAAATCATGAATCGAATCATGAATCATGAATTATGAATCGAATCATGAATCATGAATTGAATCATGAATCATGAATCATGAATTGAATCATGAATCATGAATCATGAATCATGAATCGAATCATGAATCATGAATCATGAATCATGAATCGAATCATGAATCATGAATTGAATCATGAATCATGAATCATGAATCATGAATCATGAATCATGAATCATGAATCGAATCATGAATCATGAATTGAATCATGAATCATGAATCATGAATTTAATCATGAATCATGAATCATGAATTGAATCATGAATCATGATTCGAATCATGAATTAAATAATAAATCATGAATCATGAATTGAATCATGAATCATGAATCGAATCATGAATCATGAATTGAATCATAAATTGAATCATAAATCATAAATCATGAATTGAATCATGAATCATGAATCATGAATCATGAATTGAATCATGAAATGAATCATGAATCATGAATTGAATCATAATTTGAATCATGAATCATGAATCATGAATCATGAGTCATGAATCGAATCATGAATCATGAATCCTGAATTGAATTATGAATCATGAATCATGAATCATGAATTGAATCATGAATCATGAATCATGAATCATGAATTGAATCATGAAATGAATCATGAATCATGAATTGAATCATAATTTGAATCATGAATCATGAATCATGAATCATGAGTCATGAATCGAATCATGAATCATGAATCCTGAATTGAATTATGAATCATGAATCATGAATCATGAATCTAATCATGAATCATGAATCGATACATGAATTATGAATCATGAATCATAAATTGAATCATGAATCATGAATCGAATCATGAATCATGAATCGAAACATGTATCATGAATTGAATCATGAATCATGAATTGAATCATAAATTATGAATCGAAACACGAATCATGAAATGAATCATGAATCATGAAACGAATCATAAATCATTAATCATGAATCGAATCATGAATTATGAAATGAATCATGAATCATGAATTGAATCATAAATCATGAATTGAATCATGAATCATGAATCATGAATCATAAATCGAATCATGAATCATGAATCATGTATTGAATCATGAATCATGAATCATGAATCATGAATTGAATCATGAAGTGAATCATTATTTGAATCATGAATCATGAATCATGAATCATGAATCGAATCATGAATCATGAATCCTGAATTGAATCATGAATCATGGATCATGAATCATGAATTGAATCATGAAATGAATCATGAATCATGAATCATAAATCATGAATTGAATCATGAATCATGAATCAAATCATGAATCTCGAATCATGAATTGAATCATGAATTGAATCATGAATTGAATCATAAATCATGAATCATGAATTGAATCATGAATCATGAATCCTGAATTGAATTATGAATCATGAATCATGAATCGAATCATGAATCATGAATTGAATCATAATTTGAATCATGAATCATGAATCATTAATCATGAATCATGAATCGAATCATGAATCATGAATCCTGAATTGAATCATGAATCATGAATAATGAATCATGAATTGAATCATGAAATGAATAATGAATCATGAATCATGAATTGAATCATGAATCATGAATCGAATCATGAATCTCGAATCATGAATTGAATCATGAATCATGAATTGAATCATGAATTGAATCATGAATCATGAATCAAATAATGAATCATGAATCATGAATTGAATCATGAATCATGAATTGAATTATAAATTGAATCATAAATCATAAATCATGAATTGAATCATAAATCATAAATCATGAATTGAATCATGAATCATGAATTGAATCATGAATCATGAATCGAATCATGAAACATGAATTGAATCATGAATCATGAATTGCATCATGAATCATAAATTGAATCATGAATCATGAATCAAATCATGAATCATGAATTAAATCATGAATCATAAATTGAATCATAATTCATGAATCGAATCATGAATCATGAATTGAATCATGAATCATGAATTGAATCATGAATTGAATCATAAATCATGAATCATGAATTGAATCATGAATCATGAATCGAATCATGAATCATGAATTGAATCATGAATCATGAATCATGAATCATGAATCATGAATTGAATCATGAATCATGAATCGAATCATGAATCATGAATCATGAATCATGAATTGAATCATGAATCATGAATCATGAATTGAATCATGAATCATGAATCGAATCATGAATCATGAATCATGAATCATGAATCATGAATCGAATCATGAATCATGAATTGAATCATGAATCATGAATCGAATCATGAATCATGAATTAAATAATGAATCATGAATCATAAATTGAATCATGAATCATGAATCGAATCATGAATCATGAATTAAATAATGAATCATGAATCATGATTTGAATCATAAATCATGAATCTAATCATGAATCATGAATCGAATCATGAATCATGAATTGAATCATGAATCATGAATCATGAATAGAATCATGAATCATGAATCATGAATTATGAATCATGAATCGAATCATGAATCATGAATTGAATCATGAATCTTGAATTGAATCTTGAATCATGAATCATGAATCGAATCATGAATTATGAATCATGAATCATGAATCGAATCATGAATCATGAATCGACTCATGAATTATGAATCATGAATCATGAATCAAATCATGAATCATGAATCGAATCATGAATCATGAAATGAATCATGAATTGAATTATAAATTGAATCATAAATTATGAATCATGAATCTAATCATGAATCATGAATCGAATCATGAATCATGAATCGAATCATGAATCATGAATCATGAATTGAATCATGAATCATGAATTGAATAATAAATTGAATCATAAATTATGAATTGAATCATAAATCATAAATCATGAATTGAATCATGAATCATGAATCGAATCATGAATCATGAATTGAATCATGAATCATGAATCATGAATCAAATCATGATTTATGAATTATGAATCATGAATCATGAATTGAATCATGAATCATGAATTGAATCATGAATCCTGAATCATGAATCATGAATCGAATCATAAATTATGAATCATGAATCTAATCATGAATCGAATCATGAATCATGAATCATGAATTGAATCATGAATTGAATCATAAATCATGAATCATGAATTGAATCATGAATCATAAATCGAATCATGAATCATGAATTGAATCATGAATCATGAATTGAATCATGAATCATGAATCATGAATCGAATCATGAATCATGAATCGAATCATGAATCATGAATTGAATCATTTATTTATTAATCATGAATTAAATCATGAATCATGAATTGAATCATGAATCATGAATCGAATCATGAATTATGAATCATGAATCATGAATCGAATCATGAATCATGAATTGAATCATGAATCATGAATCGAATCATGAATCATGAATCATGAATTGAATCATGAATCATGAATCATGAATTGAATCATGAATCATGAATCATGAATCATGAATCAAATCATGAATCATGAATTTAATCATGAATCATGAATTGAATCATAAATCATGAATCATGAATTGAATCATGAATCATAAATCGAATTATGAATCATGAATTGAATCATGAATCATGAATCTTGAATCGAATCATGAATCGAATCATGAATCATGAATTGAATCATGAATCATGAATCGAATCATGAATCATGAATCATGTATTGAATCATGAATCATGAATCATAAATTGAATCATGAATCATGAATCATGAATCATGAATCGAATCATGAATCATGAATTGAATAATGAATCATGAATTGAATCATAAATCTTGAATCATGAATCATGAATCATAAATTGAATCATGAATCATGAATCATGAATCATGAATCGAATCATGAATCATGAATTGAATAATGAATCATGAATTGAATCATAAATCATGAATCATGAATTGAATCATGAATCATAAATTGAATCATGAATCATGAATTGAATCATGAATCATGAATCATGAATCGAATCAGGAATCATGAATCATGAATCGAATCATGAATCATGAATTGAATCATTTAATCATGAATCATGAATTGAATCATGAATCATGAATCGAATCATGAATTATGAATCATGAATCGAATCATGAATCATGAATTGAATCATGAATCATGAATCGAATCATGAATTATGAATCATGAATCATGAATTGAATCATGAATCATGAATCATGAATTGAATCATGAATCATGAATCATGAATCATTAATCGAATCATGAATCATGAATCATGAATTGAATCATGAATCATGAATCATTAATCGAATCATGAATCATGAATTGAATCATGAATCATGAATCATGAATTGAATCATGAATCATGAATCGAATCATGAATCATGAATTAAAAAATGAATCATGAATCATGATTTGAATCATAAATCATGAATCATGAATTGAATCATGAATCATGAATCATGAATCATGAATCGAATGATGAATAATGAATTGAATCATGAATCATGAATTGTATCATGAATCATGAATCATGAATTGAATCATGAATCATGAATCATGAATCATGAATTGAATCATGAATCATGAATCATGAATTGAATCATGAATCATGAATCGAATCATGAATCATGAATTAAATAATGAATCATGAATCATGATTTGAATCATAAATCATGAATCTAATCATGAATCATGAATCGAATCATGAATCATGAATTGAATCATGAATCATGAATCATGAATCGAATCATGAATCACGAATCATGAATTATGAATCGAATCATGAATCATGAATTGAATCATGAATCATGAATTGAATCGTGAATCATGAATCATGAATCATGAATCGAATCATGAATTATGAATCATGAATCATGAATCGAATCATGAATCATGAATCGAATCATGAATCATGAATCGAATCATGAATCATGAATTGAATCATGAATCATGAATTGAATCTTGAATCATGAATCATGAATCATGAATCGAATCATGAATTATGAATCATGAATCATGAATCGAATCATGAATCATGAAATGAATCATGATTTGAATTATGAATTGAATCATAAATCATGAATCATGAATTGAATCATGAATCATGAATCGAATTATGAATCATGAATCGAATCATGAATCATGAATTGAATCATGAATCATGAATCATGAATTGAATCATGAATCATGAATTGAATCATGAATCATGAATTGAATCATAAATTGAATCATAAATCATAAATCATGAATTGAATCATAAATCATAAATCATGAATTGAATCATGAATCATGAATCGAATCATGAATCATGAATTGAATCATGAATCATGAATCATGAATCGAATCATGATTTATGAATCATGAATCATGAATCATGAATTGAATCATGAATCATGAATTGAATCATGAATCATGAATTGAATCATGAATCCTGAATCATGAATCATGAATCGAATCATAAATTATGAATCATGAATCTAATTATGAATTGAATCATGAATCATGAATCATGAATTGAATCATGAATTGAATCATAAATCATGAATCATGAATTGAATCATGAATCATAAATCGAATCATGAATCATGAATTGAATCATGAATCATGAATCATGAATCGAATCATGAATCATGAATCATGAATCGAATCATGAATCATGAATTGAATCATTTAATCATGAATCATGAATTGAATCATGAATCATGAATTGAATCATGAATCATGAATCATGAATCGAATCATGAATTATGAATCATGAATCATGAATCGAATCATGAATCATGAATTGAACCATGAATCTTGAATCGAATCATGAATCATGAATCATGAATTGAATCATGAATCATGAATCATGAATTAAATCATGAATCATGAATCATGAATTGAATCATGAATCATGAATCATGAATCGAAACATGAATCATGAATCGAATCATGAATCATGAATTTAATCATGAATCATGAATTGAATCATAAATCATGAATCATGAATTGAATCAAGAATCATAAATCGAATCATGAATCATGAATTGAATCATGAATCATGAATCTTGAATCGAATCATGAATCATGAATTGAATCATGAATCATAAATCGAATCATGAATCATGAATTGAATCATGAATCATGAATCTTGAATCGAATCATGAATCATGAATCGAATCATGAATCATGAATTGAATCATGAATCATGAATCGAATCATGAATCATGAATCATGTATTGAATCATGAATCATGAATCATAAATTGAATCATGAATCATGAATCATGAATCATGAATCGAATCATGAATCATAAATCGAATCATGAATCATGAATTGAATCATGAATCATGAATCATGAATCGAATCATGAATCATGAATCATGAATCGAATCATGAATCATGAATTGAATCATTTAATCATGAATCATGAATTGAATCATGAATCATGAATCGAATCATGAATTGAATCATGAATCATGAATTGAATCATGAATCATGAATCATGAATCATGAATCGAATCATGAATAATGAATCATGAATCATGAATCGAATCATGAATCATGAATTGAATCATGAATCATGAATTGAATCATGAATCATGAATCATGAATTGAATCATGAATCATGAATCATGAATCATGAATCATGAATTGAATCATGAATCATGAATTAAATAATGAATCATGAATCATGATTTGAATCATAAATCATGAATCTAATCATGAATCATGAATCAAATCATGAATCATGAATTAAATCATGAATCATGAATCATGAATCGAATCATGAATCATGAATTAAATAATGAATCATGAATCATGATTTGAATCATAAATCATGAATCTAATCATGAATCATGAATCGAATCATGAATCATGAATTGAATCATGAATCATGAATCATGAATCGAATCATGAATCATGATTAATGAATTATGAATCATGAATCGAATCATGAATCATGAATTGAATCATGAATCATGAATCGAATCATGAATCATGAAATGAATCATGAATTGAATTATGAATTGAATCATAAATCATGAATCATGAATTGAATCATGAATCATGAATCGAATTATGAATCATGAATCGAATCATGAATCATGAATTGAATTAATGAATCATGAATCATGAATTGAATCATGAATCATGAATCGAATCATGAATCATGAATCATGAATTGAATCATAAATCATAAATCATGAATTGAATCATGAATCATGAATTGAATCATGAATCATGAATCGAATCATGAAACATGACTTGAATCATGAATCATGAATTGCATCATGAATCATAAATTGAATCATGAATCATGAATCAAATCATGAATCATGAATTAAATCATGAATCATAAATTGAATCATAATTCATGAATCGAATCATGAATCATGAATTGAATCATGAATCATGAATTGAATCATGAATTGAATCATAAATCATGAATCATGAATTGAATCATGAATCATGAATCGAATCATGAATCATGAATTGAATCATGAATCATGAATCATGAATCATGAATCATGAATCGAATCATGAATAATGAATTGAATCATGAATCATGAATTGAATCATGAATCATGAATCGAATCATGAATCATGAATCATGAATCATGAATTGAATCATGAATCATGAATCATGAATTGAATCATGAATCATGAATCGAATCATGAATCATGAATCATGAATCATGAATCATGAATCGAATCATGAATCATGAATTGAATCATGAATCATGAATTGAATCATGAATCATGAATCATGAATCGAATCATGAATCATGAATTAAATAATGAATCATGAATCATAAATTGAATCATGAATCATGAATCGAATCATGAATCATGAATTAAATAATGAATCATGAATCATGATTTGAATCATAAATCATGAATCTAATCATAAATCATGAATCGAATCATGAATCATGAATTGAATCATGAATCATGAATCATGAATCGAATCATGAATCATGAATCATGAATTATGAATCATGAATCGAATCATGAATCATGAATTGAATCATGAATCTTGAATTGAATCTTGAATCATGAATCATGAATCGAATCATGAATTATGAATCATGAATCATGAATCGAATCATGAATCATGAATCGACTCATGAATTATGAATCATGAATCATGAATCGAATCATGAATCATGAATCGAATCATGAATCATGAAATGAATCATGAATTGAATTATAAATTGAATCATAAATTATGAATCATGAATCTAATCATGAATCATGAATCGAATCATGAATCATGAATCGAATCATGAATCATGAATCATGAATTGAATCATGAATCATGAATTGAATAATAAATTGAATCATAAATCATGAATTGAATCATAAATCATAAATCATGAATTGAATCATGAATCATGAATCGAATCATGAATCATGAATTGAATCATGAATCATGAATCATGAATCAAATCATGATTTATGAATTATGAATCATGAATCATGAATTGAATCATGAATCATGAATTGAATCATGAATCCTGAATCATGAATCATGAATCGAATCATAAATTATGAATCATGAATCTAATCATGAATCGAATCATGAATCATGAATCATGAATTGAATCATGAATTGAATCATAAATCATGAATCATGAATTGAATCATGAATCATAAATCGAATCATGAATCATGAATTGAATCATGAATCATGAATTGAATCATGAATCATGAATCATGAATCGAATCATGAATCATGAATCGAATCATGAATCATGAATTGAATCATTTATTTATTAATCATGAATTAAATCATGAATCATGAATTGAATCATGAATCATGAATCGAATCATGAATTATGAATCATGAATCATGAATCGAATCATGAATCATGAATTGAATCATGAATCATGAATCGAATCATGAATCATGAATCATGAATTGAATCATGAATCATGAATCATGAATTGAATCATGAATCATGAATCATGAATCAAATCATGAATCATGAATTTAATCATGAATCATGAATTGAATCATAAATCATGAATCATGAATTGAATCATGAATCATAAATCGAATTATGAATCATGAATTGAATCATGAATCATGAATCTTGAATCGAATCATGAATCGAATCATGAATCATGAATTGAATCATGAATCATGAATCGAATCATGAATCATGAATCATGTATTGAATCATGAATCATGAATCATAAATTGAATCATGAATCATGAATCATGAATCATGAATCGAATCATGAATCATGAATTGAATAATGAATCATGAATTGAATCATAAATCTTGAATCATGAATCATGAATCATAAATTGAATCATGAATCATGAATCATGAATCATGAATCGAATCATGAATCATGAATTGAATAATGAATCATGAATTGAATCATAAATCATGAATCATGAATTGAATCATGAATCATAAATTGAATCATGAATCATGAATTGAATCATGAATCATGAATCATGAATCGAATCAGGAATCATGAATCATGAATCGAATCATGAATCATGAATTGAATCATTTAATCATGAATCATGAATTGAATCATGAATCATGAATCGAATCATGAATTATGAATCATGAATCATGAATCGAATCATGAATCATGAATTGAATCATGAATCATGAATCGAATCATGAATTATGAATCATGAATCATGAATTGAATCATGAATCATGAATCATGAATTGAATCATGAATCATGAATCATGAATCATTAATCGAATCATGAATCATGAATCATGAATTGAATCATGAATCATGAATCATGAATCATTAATCGAATCATGAATCATGAATTGAATCATGAATCATGAATCATGAATTGAATCATGAATCATGAATCGAATCATGAATCATGAATTAAAAAATGAATCATGAATCATGATTTGAATCATAAATCATGAATCATGAATTGAATCATGAATCATGAATCATGAATCATGAATCGAATGATGAATAATGAATTGAATCATGAATCATGAATTGTATCATGAATCATGAATCATGAATTGAATCATGAATCATGAATCATGAATCATGAATCATGAATTGAATCATGAATCATGAATCATGAATTGAATCATGAATCATGAATCGAATCATGAATCATGAATCATGAATCATGAATCATGAATCGAATCATGAATTGAATCATGAATCATGAATTGAATCATGAATCATGAATCATGAATCATGAATTGAATCATGAATCATGAATCATGAATCGAATCATGAATCATGAATTAAATAATAAATCATGAATCATAAATTGAATCATGAATCATGAATCGAATCATGAATCATGAATTAAATAATGAATCATGAATCATGATTTGAATCATAAATCATGAATCTAATCATGAATCATGAATCGAATCATGAATCATGAATTGAATCATGAATCATGAATCATGAATCGAATCATGAATCACGAATCATGAATTATGAATCGAATCATGAATCATGAATTGAATCATGAATCATGAATTGAATCGTGAATCATGAATCATGAATCATGAATCGAATCATGAATTATGAATCATGAATCATGAATCGAATCATGAATCATGAATCGAATCATGAATCATGAATCGAATCATGAATCATGAATTGAATCATGAATCATGAATTGAATCTTGAATCATGAATCATGAATCATGAATCGAATCATGAATTATGAATCATGAATCATGAATCGAATCATGAATCATGAATCGAATCATGAATCATGAAATGAATCATGATTTGAATTATGAATTGAATCATAAATCATGAATCATGAATTGAATCATGAATCATGAATCGAATCATGAATCATGAATCGAATCATGAATCATGAATTGAATCATGAATCATGAATCATGAATTGAATCATGAATCATGAATTGAATCATGAATCATGAATTGAATCATAAATTGAATCATAAATCATAAATCATGAATTGAATCATAAATCATAAATCATGAATTGAATCATGAATCATGAATCGAATCATGAATCATGAATTGAATCATGAATCATGAATCATGAATCGAATCATGATTTATGAATCATGAATCATGAATCATGAATTGAATCATGAATCATGAATTGAATCATGAATCATGAATTGAATCATGAATCCTGAATCATGAATCATGAATCGAATCATAAATTATGAATCATTAATCTAATTATGAATTGAATCATGAATCATGAATCATGAATTGAATCATGAATTGAATCATAAATCATGAATCATGAATTGAATCATGAATCATAAATCGAATCATGAATCATGAATTGAATCATGAATCATGAATCATGAATCGAATCATGAATCATGAATCATGAATCGAATCATGAATCATGAATTGAATCATTTAATCATGAATCATGAATTGAATCATGAATCATGAATTGAATCATGAATCATGAATCATGAATCGAATCATGAATTATGAATCATGAATCATGAATCGAATCATGAATCATGAATTGAACCATGAATCTTGAATCGAATCATGAATCATGAATCATGAATTGAATCATGAATCATGAATCATGAATTGAATCATGAATCATGAATCATGAATTGAATCATGAATCATGAATCATGAATCGAAACATGAATCATGAATCGAATCATGAATCATGAATTTAATCATGAATCATGAATTGAATCATAAATCATGAATCATGAATTGAATCAAGAATCATAAATCGAATCATGAATCATGAATTGAATCATGAATCATGAATCTTGAATCGAATCATGAATCATGAATTGAATCATGAATCATAAATCGAATCATGAATCATGAATTGAATCATGAATCATGAATCTTGAATCGAATCATGAATCATGAATCGAATCATGAATCATGAATTGAATCATGAATCATGAATCGAATCATGAATCATGAATCATGTATTGAATCATGAATCATGAATCATAAATTGAATCATGAATCATGAATCATGAATCATGAATCGAATCATGAATCATAAATCGAATCATGAATCATGAATTGAATCATGAATCATGAATCATGAATCGAATCATGAATCATGAATCATGAATCGAATCATGAATCATGAATTGAATCATTTAATCATGAATCATGAATTGAATCATGAATCATGAATCGAATCATGAATTGAATCATGAATCATGAATTGAATCATGAATCATGAATCATGAATCATGAATCGAATCATGAATAATGAATCATGAATCATGAATCGAATCATGAATCATGAATTGAATCATGAATCATGAATTGAATCATGAATCATGAATCATGAATTGAATCATGAATCATGAATCATGAATCATGAATCATGAATTGAATCATGAATCATGAATTAAATAATGAATCATGAATCATGATTTGAATCATAAATCATGAATCTAATCATGAATCATGAATCAAATCATGAATCATGAATTAAATCATGAATCATGAATCATGAATCGAATCATGAATCATGAATTAAATAATGAATCATGAATCATGATTTGAATCATAAATCATGAATCTAATCATGAATCATGAATCGAATCATGAATCATGAATTGAATCATGAATCATGAATCATGAATCGAATCATGAATCATGATTAATGAATTATGAATCATGAATCGAATCATGAATCATGAATTGAATCATGAATCATGAATCGAATCATGAATCATGAAATGAATCATGAATTGAATTATGAATTGAATCATAAATCATGAATCATGAATTGAATCATGAATCATGAATCGAATTATGAATCATGAATCGAATCATGAATCATGAATTGAATTAATGAATCATGAATCATGAATTGAATCATGAATCATGAATCGAATCATGAATCATGAATCATGAATTGAATCATGAATCATGAATTGAATAATAAATTGAATCATAAATCATAAATCATGAATTGAATCATAAATCATAAATCATGAATTGAATCATGAATCATGAATCGAATCATGAATCATGAATTGAATCATGAATCATGAATCATGAATCGAATCATGATTTATGAATCATGAATCATGAATCATGAATTGAATCATGAATCATGAATTGAATCATGAATCATGAATTGAATCATGAATCCTGAATCATGAATCATGAATCGAATCATAAATTATGAATCATTAATCTAATTATGAATTGAATCATGAATCATGAATCATGAATTGAATCATGAATTGAATCATAAATCATGAATCATGAATTGAATCATGAATCATAAATCGAATCATGAATCATGAATTGAATCATGAATCATGAATCATGAATCGAATCATGAATCATGAATCATGAATCGAATCATGAATCATGAATTGAATCATTTAATCATGAATCATGAATTGAATCATGAATCATGAATTGAATCATGAATCATGAATCATGAATCGAATCATGAATTATGAATCATGAATCATGAATCGAATCATGAATCATGAATTGAACCATGAATCTTGAATCGAATCATGAATCATGAATCATGAATTGAATCATGAATCATGAATCATGAATTGAATCATGAATCATGAATCATGAATTGAATCATGAATCATGAATCATGAATCGAAACATGAATCATGAATCGAATCATGAATCATGAATTTAATCATGAATCATGAATTGAATCATAAATCATGAATCATGAATTGAATCAAGAATCATAAATCGAATCATGAATCATGAATTGAATCATGAATCATGAATCTTGAATCGAATCATGAATCATGAATTGAATCATGAATCATAAATCGAATCATGAATCATGAATTGAATCATGAATCATGAATCTTGAATCGAATCATGAATCATGAATCGAATCATGAATCATGAATTGAATCATGAATCATGAATCGAATCATGAATCATGAATCATGTATTGAATCATGAATCATGAATCATAAATTGAATCATGAATCATGAATCATGAATCATGAATCGAATCATGAATCATAAATCGAATCATGAATCATGAATTGAATCATGAATCATGAATCATGAATCGAATCATGAATCATGAATCATGAATCGAATCATGAATCATGAATTGAATCATTTAATCATGAATCATGAATTGAATCATGAATCATGAATCGAATCATGAATTGAATCATGAATCATGAATTGAATCATGAATCATGAATCATGAATCATGAATCGAATCATGAATAATGAATCATGAATCATGAATCGAATCATGAATCATGAATTGAATCATGAATCATGAATTGAATCATGAATCATGAATCATGAATTGAATCATGAATCATGAATCATGAATCATGAATCATGAATTGAATCATGAATCATGAATTAAATAATGAATCATGAATCATGATTTGAATCATAAATCATGAATCTAATCATGAATCATGAATCAAATCATGAATCATGAATTAAATCATGAATCATGAATCATGAATCGAATCATGAATCATGAATTAAATAATGAATCATGAATCATGATTTGAATCATAAATCATGAATCTAATCATGAATCATGAATCGAATCATGAATCATGAATTGAATCATGAATCATGAATCATGAATCGAATCATGAATCATGATTAATGAATTATGAATCATGAATCGAATCATGAATCATGAATTGAATCATGAATCATGAATCGAATCATGAATCATGAAATGAATCATGAATTGAATTATGAATTGAATCATAAATCATGAATCATGAATTGAATCATGAATCATGAATCGAATTATGAATCATGAATCGAATCATGAATCATGAATTGAATTAATGAATCATGAATCATGAATTGAATCATGAATCATGAATCGAATCATGAATCATGAATCATGAATTGAATCATGAATCATGAATTGAATAATAAATTGAATCATAAATCATGAATTGAATCATAAATCATAAATCATTAATTGAATCATATATCATGAATCGAATCATGAATCATGAATTGAATCATGAATCATGAATCATGAATCAAATCATGATTTATGAATCATGAATCATGAATCATGAATTGAATCATGAATCATGAATTGAATCATGAATCCTGAATCATGAATCATGAATCGAATCATAAATTATGAATCATTAATCTAATCATGAATCGAATCATGAATCATGAATCATGAATCGAATCATGAATCATGAATTGAATCATGAATCATGAATCATGAATAGAATCATGAATTATGAATCATGAATCATGAATCGAATCATGAATCATGAATTGAACCATGAATCTTGAATCGAATCATGAATCATGAATCATGAATTGAATCATGAATCATGAATTGAATCATGAATCATGAATCATGAATTGAATCATGAATCATGAATCATGAATCGAATCATGAATCATGAATTTAATCATGAATCATGAATTGAATCATAAATCATGAATCATGAATTGAATCATGAATCATAAATCGAATCATGAATCATGAATTGAATCATGAATCATGAATCTTGAATCGAATCATGAATCATGAATCGAATCATGAATCATGAATTGAATCATGAATCATGAATCGAATCATAAATCATGAATCGAATCATGAATCATAAATCGAATCATGAATCATGAATTGAATCATGAATCATGAATCATGAATCGAATCATGAATCATGAATCATGAATCGAATCATGAATCATGAATTGAATCATTTAATCATGAATCATGAATTGAATCATGAATCATGAATCGAATCATGAATCATGAATTGAATCATGAATCATGAATCGAATCATGAATAATGAATCATGAATCATGAATCGAATCATGAATCATGAATTGAATAATGAATCGAATCATGAATCATGAATTGAATCATGAATCATGAATTGAATCATGAATCATGAATCATGAATCATGAATTGAATCATGAATCATGAATCATGAATCATGAATCATGAATCATGAATTGAATCATGAATCATGAATCGAATCATGAATTATGAATTAAATAATGAATCATGAATCATAAATTGAATCATGAATCATGAATCGAATCATGAATCATGAATTAAATAATGAATCATGAATCATGATTTGAATCATAAATCATGAATCTAATCATGAATCATGAATCGAATCATGAATCATGAATTAAATCATGAATCATGAATCGAATCATGAATCATGAATTAAATAATGAATCATGAATCATGATTTGAATCATAAATCATAAATCTAATCATGAATCATGAATCGAATCATGAATCATGATTAATGAATTATGAATCATGAATCGAATCATGAATCATGAATTGAATCATGAATCATGAATCGAATCATGAATCATGAATCGAATCATGAATCATGAAATGAATCATGAATTGAATTATGAATTGAATCATAAATCATGAATCATGAATTGAATCATGAATCATGAATCGAATCATGAATCATGAATCGAATCATGAATCATGAATTGAATTAATAAATCATGAATCATGAATTGAATCATGAATCATGAATCGAATCATGAATCATGAATCATGAATTGAATCATGAATCATGAATTGAATAATAAATTGAATCATAAATCATAAATCATGAGTTGAATCATAATCATAAATCATGAATTGAATCATGAATCATGAATCGAATCATGAATCATGAATTGAATCATGAATCATGAATCATGAATCAAATCATGATTTATGAATCATGAATCATGAATCATGAATTGAATCATGAATCATGAATTAAATCATGAATCCTGAATCATGAATCATGAATCGAATCATAAATTATGAATCATGAATCTAATCATGAATCGAATCATGAATCATGATTCATGAATTGAATCATGAATTGAATCATAAATCATGAATCATGAATTGAATCATGTATCATGAATCATGAATCGAATCATGAATCATGAATCATGAATCGAATCATGAATCATGAATTGAATCATTTAATCATTAATCATGAATTAAATCATGAATCATGAATTGAATCATGAATCATAATTCATGAATTGAATCATGAATCATGAATCATGAATCAAATCATGAATCATGAATTTAATCATGAATCATGAATTGAATCATAAATCATGAATCATGAATTGAATCATGAATCATAAATCAAATCATGAATCATGAATTGAATCATGAATCATGAATCTTGAATCGAATCATGAATCGAATCATGAATCATGAATTGAATCATGAATCATGAATCGAATCATGAATCATGAATCATGTATTGAATCATGAATCATGAATCATAAATTGAATCATGAATCATGAATTATGAATCATGAATCGAATCATGAATCATGAATTGAATAATGAATCATGAATTGAATCATAAATCATGAATCATGAATTGAATCATGAATCATAAATCGAATCATGAATCATGAATTGAATCATGAATCATGAATCATGAATCGAATCAGGAATCATGAATCATGAATCATGAATTGAATCATTTAATCATGAATCATGAATTGAATCATGATTCATGAATCGAATCATGAATCATGAATTGAATCATGAATCATGAATTGAATCATGAATCATGAATCATGAATCGAATCATGAATTATGAATCATGAATCATGAATCGAATCATGAATCATAAATTGAATCATGAATCATGAATCGAATCATGAATCATGAATCATGAATTGAATCATGAATCATGAATCATGAATTGAATCATGAATCATGAATTGAATCATGAATCAAATCATGAATCATGAATTGAATCATGAATCATGAATTGAATCATTTAATCATGAATCATGAATTGAATCATGAATCATGAATCGAATCATGAATCATGAATTGAATCATGAATCATGAATTGAATCATGAATCATGAATCATGAATCATGAATCGAATCATGAATAATGAATCATGAATCATGAATCGAATCATGAATCATGAATTGAATCATGAATCATGAATTGAATCATGAATCATGAATCATGAATTGAATCATGAATCATGAATCATGAATCATGAATTGAATCATGAATCATGAATTAAATAATGAATCATGATTTGAATCATAAATCATGAATCTAATCCTGAATCATGAATCAAATCATGAATCATGAATTAAATCATGAATCATGAATCATGAATCGAATCATGAATCATGAATTAAATAATGAATCATGAATCATGATTTGAATCATAAATCATGAATCTAATCATGAATCATGAATCGAATCATGAATCATGAATTGAATCATGAATCATGAATCATGAATCGAATCATGAATCATGATTAATGAATTACGAATCATGAATCGAATCATGAATCATGAATTGAATCATGAATCATGAATCGAATCATGAATCATGAAATGAATCATGAATTGAATTATGAATTGAATCATAAATCATGAATCATGAATTGAATCATGAATCATGAATCGAATTATGAATCATGAATCGAATCATGAATCATAATTTGAATTAATGAATCATGAATCATGAATTGAATCATGAATCATGAATCGAATCATGAATCATGAATCATGAATTGAATCATGAATCATGAATTGAATAATAAATTGAATCATAAATCATAAATCATGAATTGAATCATAAATCATAAATCATTAATTGAATCATATATCATGAATCGAATCATGAATCATGAATTGAATCATGAATCATGAATCATGAATCAAATCATGATTTATGAATCATGAATCATGAATCATGAATTGAATCATGAATCATGAATTGAATCATGAATCCTGAATCATGAATCATGAATCGAATCATAAATTATGAATCATTAATCTAATCATGAATCGAATCATGAATCATGAATCATGAATCGAATCATGAATCATGAATTGAATCATTTAATCATGAATCATGAATTGAATCATGAATCATGAATTGAATCATGAATCATGAATCATGAATAGAATCATGAATTATGAATTATGAATCATGAATCGAATCATGAATCATGAATTGAACCATGAATCTTGAATCGAATCATGAATCATGAATCATGAATTGAATCATGAATCATGAATCATGAATTGAATCATGAATCATGAATCATGAATTGAATCATGAATCATGAATCATGAATCGAATCATGAATCATGAATTTAATCATGAATCATGAATTGAATCATAAATCATGAATCATGAATTGAATCATGAATCATAAATCGAATCATGAATCATGAATTGAATCATGAATCATGAATCTTGAATCGAATCATGAATCATGAATTGAATCATGAATCATAAATCGAATCATGAATCATGAATTAAATCATGCATCATGAATCTTGAATCGAATCATGAATCATGAATCGAATCATGAATCATGAATTGAATCATGAATCATGAATCGAATCATAAATCATGAATCGAATCATGAATCATAAATCGAATCATGAATCATGAATTGAATCATGAATCATGAATCATGAATCGAATCATGAATCATGAATCATGAATCGAATCATGAATCATGAATTGAATCATTTAATCATGAATCATGAATTGAATCATGAATCATGAATCGAATCATGAATCATGAATTGAATCATGAATCATGAATCGAATCATGAATAATGAATCATGAATCGAATCATGAATCATGAATTGAATAATGAATCGAATCATGAATCATGAATTGAATCATGAATCATGAATTGAATCATGAATCATGAATCATGAATCATGAATTGAATCATGAATCATGAATCATGAATCATGAATCATGAATCATGAATTGAATCATGAATCATGAATCGAATCATGAATTATGAATTAAATAATGAATCATGAATCATAAATTGAATCATGAATCATGAATCGAATCATGAATCATGAATTAAATAATGAATCATGAATCATGATTTGAATCATAAATCATGAATCTAATCATGAATCATGAATCGAATCATGAATCATGAATTAAATCATGAATCATGAATCGAATCATGAATCATGAATTAAATAATGAATCATGAATCATGATTTGAATCATAAATCATAAATCTAATCATGAATCATGAATCGAATCATGAATCATGATTAATGAATTATGAATCATGAATCGAATCATGAATCATGAATTGAATCATGAATCATGAATCGAATCATGAATCATGAATCGAATCATGAATCATGAAATGAATCATGAATTGAATTATGAATTGAATCATAAATCATGAATCATGAATTGAATCATGAATCATGAATCGAATCATGAATCATGAATCGAATCATGAATCATGAATTGAATTAATAAATCATGAATCATGAATTGAATCATGAATCATGAATCGAATCATGAATCATGAATCATGAATTGAATCATGAATCATGAATTGAATAATAAATTGAATCATAAATCATAAATCATGAGTTGAATCATAATCATTAATCATGAATTGAATCATGAATCATGAATCGAATCATGAATCATGAATCATGAATCATGAATCAAATCATGATTTATGAATCATGAATCATGAATCATGAATTGAATCATGAATCATGAATTGAATCATGAATCCTGAATCATGAATCATGAATCGAATCATAAATTATGAATCATGAATCTAATCATGAATCGAATCATGAATCATGAATCATGAATTGAATCATGAATTGAATCATAAATCATGAATCATGAATTGAATCATGTATCATGAATCATGAATCGAATCATGAATCATGAATCATGAATTGAATCATGAATCATGAATTGAATCATTTAATCATTAATCATGAATTAAATCATGAATCATGAATTGAATCATGAATCATGAATTGAATCATGAATCATAATTCATGAATTGAATCATGAATCATGAATCATGAATCAAATCATGAATCATGAATTTAATCATGAATCATGAATTGAATCATAAATCATGAATCATGAATTGAATCATGAATCATAAATCAAATCATGAATCATGAATTGAATCATGAATCATGAATCTTGAATCGAATCATGAATCGAATCATGAATCATGAATTGAATCATGAATCATGAATCGAATCATGAATCATGAATCATGTATTGAATCATGAATCATGAATCATAAATTGAATCATGAATCATGAATTATGAATCATGAATCGAATCATGAATCATGAATTGAATAATGAATCATGAATTGAATCATAAATCATGAATCATGAATTGAATCATGAATCATAAATCGAATCATGAATCATGAATTGAATCATGAATCATGAATCATGAATCGAATCAGGAATCATGAATCATGAATCAAATCATGAATCATGAATTGAATCATTTAATCATGAATCATGAATTGAATCATGATTCATGAATCGAATCATGAATCATGAATTGAATCATGAATCATGAATTGAATCATGAATCATGAATCATGAATCATGAATCGAATCATGAATTATGAATCATGAATCATGAATCGAATCATGAATCATAAATTGAATCATGAATCATGAATCGAATCATGAATCATGAATCATGAATTGAATCATGAATCATGAATCATGAATTGAATCATGAATCATGAATTGAATCATGAATCAAATCATGAATCATGAATTGAATCATGAATCATGAATTGAATCATGAATCATGAATCATGAATCATGAATTGAATCATGAATCATGAATCATGAATCATGAATCATGAATCATTAATCGAATCATGAATCATGAATTGAATCATGAATCATGAATCATGAATTGAATCATGAATCATGAATCGAATCATGAATCATGAATTAAATAATGAATCATGAATCATGATTTGAATCATAAATCATGAATCATGAATTGAATCATGAATCATGAAATGAATCATGAATTGAATCATGAATCATGAATCATGAATCATGAATCGAATCATGAATAATGAATTGAATCATGAATCATGAATTGAATCATGAATCATGAATCATGAATTGAATCATGAATCATGAATCATGAATTGAATCATGAATCATGAATCATGAATTGAATCATGAATCATGAATCGAATCATGAATCATGAATTAAATAATGAATCATAAATCATGAATCATGAATTGAATCATGAATCGTGAAATGAATCATGAATTGAATCATGAATCATGAATCATGAATCATGAATCGAATCATGAATAATGAATTGAATCATGAATCATGAATTGAATCATGAATCATGAATCATGAATTGAATCATGAATCATGAATCATGAATCATGAATTGAATCATGAATCATGAATCATGAATTGAATCATGAATCATGAATCGAATCATGAATCATGAATCATGAATCATGAATCGAATCATGAATCATGAATTGAATCATGAATCATGAATTGAATCATGAATCATGAATCATGAATTGAATCATGAATCATGAATCATGAATCGAATCATGAATCATGAATTAAATAATAAATCATGAATCATAAATTGAATCATGAATCATGAATCGAATCATGAATCATGAATTAAATAATGAATCATGAATCATGATTTGAATCATAAATCATAAATCTAATCATGAATCATGAATCGAATCATGAATCATGAATTGAATCATGAATCATGAATCATGAATCGAATCATGAATCATGAATCATGAATTATAAATCATGAATCGAATCATGAATCATGAATTGAATCATGAATTATGAATCATGAATCATGAATCGAATCATGAATCATGAATCGAATTATGAATCATGAAATGAATCATGAATCGAATCATGAATCATGAATTGAATCATGAATCATGAATTGAATCATGAATCATGAATTGAATCTTGAATCATGAATTATGAATCATGAATCGAATCATGAATTATGAATCATGAATCATGAATCAAATCATGAATCATGAATCGAATCATGAATCATGAAATGAATCATGAATTGAATTATGAATTGAATCATAAATCATGAATCATGAATTGAATCATGAATCATGAATCGAATCATGAATCATGAATCGAATCATGAATCATGAATTGAATCATGAATCATGAATCATGAATTGAATCATGAATCATGAATCGAATCATGAATCATGAATCATGAATTGAATCATGAATCATGAATTGAATCATGAATCATGAATTGAATCATGAATTGAATCATAAATCATGAATCATGAATTGAATCATGAATCATAAATCGAATCATGAATCATGAATTAAATCATGAATCATGAATCATGAATCGAATCATGAATCATGAATCATGAATCGAACCATGAATCATGAATTGAATCATTTAATCATTAATCATGAATTAAATCATGAATCATGAATTGAATCATGAATCATGAATCGAATCATGAATTATGAATCATGAATCATGAATCGAATCATGAATCATGAATTGAATCATGAATCATGAATCGAATCATGAATCATGAATCATGAATTGAATCATGAATCATGAATCATGAATTGAATCATGAATCATGAATCATGAATCAAATCATGAATCATGAATTTAATCATGAATCATGAATTGAATCATAAATCATGAATCATGAATTGAATCATGAATCATAAATCGAATCATGAATCATGAATTGAATCATGAATCATGAATCTTGAATCGAATCATGAATCGAATCATGAATCATGAATTGAATCATGAATCATGAATCGAATCATGAATCATGAATCATGTATTGAATCATGAATCATGAATCATAAATTGAATCATGAATCATGAATCATGAATCATGAATCGAATCATGAATAATGAATTGAATAATGAATCATGAATTGAATCATAAATCATGAATCATGAATCATGAATCATAAATTGAATCATGAATCATGAATCATGAATCATGAATCGAATCATGAATCATGAATTGAATAATGAATCATGAATTGAATCATAAATCATGAATTATGAATTGAATCATGAATCATAAATCGAATCATGAATCATGAATTGAATCATGAATCATGAATCATGAATCGAATCATGAATCATGAATTGAATCATTTAATCATGAATCATGAATTGAATCATGATTCATGAATCGAATCATGAATCATGAATTGAATCATGAATCATGAATTGAATCATGAATCATGAATCATGAATCGAATCATGAATTATGAATCATGAATCATGAATCGAATCATGAATCATGAATTGAATCATGAATCATGAATCGAATCATGAATCATGAATCATGAATTGAATCATGAATCATGAATCATGAATTAAATCATGAATCATGAATCATGAATCATTAATCGAATCATGAATCATGAATCATGAATTGAATCATGAATCATGAATCATGAATTGAATCATGAATCATTAATCGAATAATGAATCATGAATTAAATAATGAATCATGAATCATGATTTGAATCATAAATCATGAATCATGAATTGAATCATGAAATGAATCATGAATTGAATCATGAATCATGAATCATGAATCATGAATCATGAATCGAATCATGAATAATGAATTGAATCATGAATCATGAATTGAATCATGAATCATGAATCATGAATCATGAATCATGAATTGAATCATGAATCATGAATTGAATTAATGAATCATGAATCATGAATTGAATCATGAATCATGAATCGAATCATGAATCATGAATCATGAATTGAATCATGAATCATGAATTGAATAATAAATTGAATCATAAATCATAAATCATGAATTGAATCATAAATCATAAATCATGAATTGAATTATGAATCATGAATCGAATCATGAATCATGAATTGAATCATGAATCATGAATAATGAATCAAATCATGATTTATGAATCATGAATCATGAATTGAATCATGAATCCTGAATCATGAATCATGAATCGAATCATAAATTATGAATCATGAATCTAATCATGAATCGAATCATGAATCATGAATTGAATCATGACTTGAATCATAAATCATGAATCATAAATTGAATCATGAATCATGAATCATGAATCTAATCATGAATCATGATTCATGAATTGAATCATGAATTTAATCATAAATCATGAATCATGAATTGAATCATTAATCATGAATCATGAATTAAATCATGAATCATGAATCAAATCATGAATCATGAATCATGAATTGAATCATGAATCATGAATCATGAATTGAATCATGAATCATGAATCATGAATCAAATCATGAATCATGAATTTAATCATGAATCATGAATTGAGTCATAAATCATGAATCATGAATTGAATCATGAATCATAAATCAAATCATGAATCATGAATTGAATCATGAATCTTGAATCGAATCATGAATCGAATCATGAATCATGAATTGAATCATGAATCATGAATCGAATCATGAATCATGAATCATGTATTAAATCATGAATCATGAATCATAAATTGAATCATGAATCATGAATCGAATCATGAATCATGAATTGAATAATGAATCATGAATTGAATCATAAATCATGAATCATGAATCATGAATCATAAATTGAATCATGAATCGTGAATCATGAATCGAATCATGAATCATGAATTGAATAATGAATCATGAATTGAATCATAAATCATGAATCATGAATTAAATCATGAATCATAAATCGAATCATGAATCATGAATTGAATCATGAATCATGAATCATGAATCATAAATCGAATCATGAATCATGAATTGAATCATGAATCATGAATCATGAATCGAATCAGGAAGCATGAATCATGAATCGAATCATGAATCATGAATTGAATCATTTATTCATGAATCATGAATTGAATCATGATTCATGAATCGAATCATGAATCATGAATTGAATCATGAATCATGAATCATGAATCATGTATCGAATCATGAATTATGAATCATGAATCATGAATCGAATCATGAATCATGAATTGAATCATAAATCATGAATTATGAATTGAATCATGAATCATGAAATGAATCATGAATTGAATCATGAATCATGAATCATGAATCGAATCATGAATAATGAATTGAATCATGAATCATGAATTGAATCATGAATCATGAATCATGAATTGAATCATGAATCATGAATCATGAATCATGAATTGAATCATGAATCATGAATCATGAATTGAATCATGAATCATGAATCGAATCATGAATCATGAATTGAATCATGAATCATGAATCGAATCATGAATCATGAATCATGAATCATGAATCATGAATCATGAATCGAATCATGAATCATGAATTGAATCATGAATCATGAATTGAATCATGAATCATGAATCATGAATCATGAATCATGAATCGAATCATGAATCATGAATTAAATAATAAATCATGAATCATAAATTGAATCATGAATCATGAATCGAATCATGAATCATGAATTAAATAATTAATCATGAATCATGATTTGAATCATAAGTCATGAATCTAATCATGAATCATGAATCGAATCATGAATCATGAATCGAATCATGAATCATGAATCATGAATTATGAATCATGAATCGAATCATGAATCATGAATTGAATCATGAATTATGAATTGAATCTTGAATCATGAATCATGAATCATGAATCGAATCATGAATTATGAATCATTAATCATGAATCGAATCATGAATCATGAATCGAATCATGAATCATGAAATGAATCATGAATCGAATCATGAATCATGAATTGAATCATGAATCATGAATTGAATCTTGAATCATGAATCATGAATCATGAATCGAATCATGAATTATGAATCATGAATCATGAATCGAATCATGAATCATGAATCGAATCATGAATCATGAAATGAATCATGAATTGAATTATGAATTGAATCATAAATCATGAATCATGAATTGAATCATGAATCATGAATCGAATCATGAATCATGAATCGAATCATGAATCATGAATTGAATCATGAATCATGAATCATGAATTGAATTATGAATCATGAATCGAATCATGAATCATGAATCATGAATTGAATCATGAATCATGAATTGAATCATGAATTGAATCATAAATCATGAATCATGAATTGGATCATGAATCATAAATCGAATCATGAATCATGAATTGAATCATGAATCATGAATCATGAATCGAATCATGAATCATGAATCATGAATCGAATCATGAATCATGAATCATGAATCGAATCATGAATCATGAATTGAATCATTTAATCATTAATCATGAATTAAATCATGAATCATGAATCGAATCATGAATTATGAATCATGAATCGAATCATGAATTATGAATCATGAATCGAATCATGAATCGAATCATGAATCATGAATCATGAATCGAATCATGAATCATGAATCATGAATCATGAATTGAATCATGAATCATGAATCATGAATTGAATCATGAATCATGAATCATGAATCAAATCATGAGTCATGAATTTAATCATGAATCATGAATTGAATCATAAATCATGAATCATGAATTGAATCATGAATCATTAATCGAATCATGAATCATGAATTGAATCATGAATCATGAATCTTGAATCGAATCATGAATCGAATCATGAATCATGAATTGAATCATGAATCATGAATCGAATCATGAATCATGAATCATGTATTGAATCATGAATCATAAATCATAAATTGAATCATGAATCATGAATCATGAATCATGAATCGAATCATGAATCATGAATTGAATAATGAATCATGAATTGAATCATAAATCATGAATCATGAATCATGAATCATAAATTGAATCATAATTCATGAATCATGAATCATGAATCGAATCATGAATCATGAATTGAATAATGAATCATGAATCGAATCAGGAATCATGAATCATGAATCGAATCATGAATCATGAATTGAATCATTTAATCATGAATCATGAATTGAATCATGAATCATGAATCATAAATCATGAATCGAATCATGAATCATGAATTGAATTAGGAATCATGAATTGAATCATTAATCATGAATCATGAATCATGAATTGAATCATGAATCATGAATTATGAATCGAATCATGAATCATGAATTAAATAATAAATCATGAATCATAAATTGAATCATGAATCATGAATCGAATCATGAATCATGAATTAAATAATGAATCATAAATCATGATTTGAATCATAAATCATGAATCTAATCATGAATCATGAATCGAATCATGAATCATGAATTGAATCATGAATCATGAATCATGAATCGAATCATGAATCATGAATCATGAATTATGAATCATGAATCGAATCATGAATCATGAATTGAATAATGAATCATGAATTGAATCTTGAATCATGAATCATGAATCATGAATCAAATCATGAATTATGAATCATGAATCATGAATCGAATCATGAATCATGAATCGAATCATGAATCATGAAATGAATCATGAATCGAATCATGAATCATGAATTGAATCATGAATCATGAATTGAATCTTGAATCATGAATCATGAATCATGAATCGAATCATGAATTATGAATCATGAATCATGAATCGAATCATGAATCATGAATCGAATCATGAATCATGATTTGAATCATGAATCATGAATCATGAATTGAATCATGAATCATGAATCGAATCATGAATCATAATTCATGAATTGAATCATGAATCATGAATTGAATCATAAATCATAAATCATGAATTGAATCATAAATCATAAATCATGAATTGAATCATGAATCATGAATCGAATCATGAATCATGAATCATGAATCGAATCATGAATCATGAATTGAATCATTTAATCATGAATCATGAATTGAATCATGAATCATGAATTGAATCATGAATCATGAATCATGAATCGAATCATGAATTATGAATCATGAATCATGAATCGAATCATGAATCATGAATTGAATCGTGAATCTTGAATCGAATCATGAATCATGAATCATGAATTGAATCATGAATCATGAATCATGAATTGAATCATGAATCATGAATCATGAATTGAATCATGAATCATGAATCTTGAATCGAATCATGAATCATGAATCGAATCATGAATCATGAATTGAATCATGAATCATGAATCAAATCATGAATCATGAATCATGTATTGAATCATGAATCATGAATCATAAATTGAATCATGAATCATGAATCGAATCATGAATCATAAATAGAATCATGAATCATGAATTGAATCATGAATCATGAATCATGAATCGAATCATGAATCATGAATCATGAATCGAATCATGAATCATGAATTGAATCATTTAATCATGAATCATGAATTGAATCATGAATCATGAATCGAATCATGAATCATGAATTGAATCATAAATCATGAATTGAATCATGAATCATGAATCATGAATCATGAATCATTAATCGAATCATGAATAATGAATCATGAATCGAATCATGAATCATGAATTGAATCATGAATCATGAATTGAATCATGAATCATGAATCATGAATTGAATCAAGAATCATGAATTATGAATCATGAATTGAATCATGAATCATGAATTGAATCATGAATCGAATCATGAATTATGAATTAAACAATGAATCATGAATCATAAATTGAATCATGAATCATGAATCGAATCATGAATCATGAATTAAATAATGAATCATGAATCATGATTTGAATCATAAATCATGAATCTAATCATGAATCATGAATCGAATCATGAATCATGAATTGAATCATGAATCATGAATCATGAATCGAATCATGAATCATGAATCATGAATTATGAATCATGAATCGAATCATGAATCATGAATTGAATCATGAATCATGAATTGAATCTTGAATCATGAATCATGAATCATGAATCGAATCATGAATTATGAATCATGAATCATGAATCGAATCATGAATCATGAATCGAATCATGAATCATGAAATGAATCATGAATTGAATTATGAATTGAATCATAAATCATGAATCATGAATTGAATCATGAATCATGAATCGAATCATGAATCATGAATCGAATCATGAATCATGAATTGAATCATGAATCATGAATTGAATCATGAATCATGAATCATGAATTGAATCAAGAATCATGAATTATGAATCATGAATTGAATCATGAATCATGAATTGAATCATGAATCGAATCATGAATTATGAATTAAACAATGAATCATGAATCATAAATTGAATCATGAATCATGAATCGAATCATGAATCATGAATTAAATAATGAATCATGAATCATGATTTGAATCATAAATCATGAATCTAATCATGAATCATGAATCGAATCATGAATCATGAATTGAATCATGAATCATGAATCATGAATCGAATCATGAATCATGAATCATGAATTATGAATCATGAATCGAATCATGAATCATGAATTGAATCATGAATCATGAATTGAATCTTGAATCATGAATCATGAATCATGAATCGAATCATGAATTATGAATCATGAATCATGAATCGAATCATGAATCATGAATCGAATCATGAATCGAATCATGAATTATGAATTGAATTATGAATTGAATCATAAATCATGAATCATGAATTGAATCATGAATCATGAATCGAATCATGAATCATGAATCATGAATTGAATCATGAATCATGAATTGAATAATAAATTGAATCATAAATCATAAATTGAATCATAAATCATAAATCATGAATTGAATCATGAATCATGAATCGAATCATGAATCATGAATTGAATCATGAATCATGAATCATGAATCAAATCATGATTTATGAATCATGACTCATGAATCATGAATTGAATCATGAATCATGAATTGAATCATGAATCCTGAATCATGAATCATGAATCAAATCATAAATTATGAATCATGAATCTAATCATGAATCGAATCATGAATCATGAATCATGAATTGAATCATGAATTGAATCATAAATCATGAATCATGAATTGAATCATGAATCATAAATCGAATCATGAATCATGAATTGAATCATGAATCATGAATCATGAATCGAATCATGAATCATGAATCATGAATCGAATCATGAATCATGAATTGAATCATTTAATCATGAATCATGAATTAAATCATGAATCATGAATTGAATCATGAATCATGAATCGAATCATGAATTATGAATCATGAATCATGAATCGAATCATGAATCATGAATTGAATCATGAATCATGAATCGAATCATGAATCATGAATCATGAATTGAATCATGAATCATGAATTGAATCATAAATCATGAATCATGAATTGAATCATGAATCATAAATCGAATCATGAATCATGAATTGAATCATGAATCATGAATCTTGAATCGAATCATGAATCGAATCATGAATCATGAATTGAATCATGAATCATGAATCGAATCATGAATCATGAATCATGTATTGAATCATGAATCATGAATCATGAATCATGAATCATAAATTGAATCATGAATCATGAATCATGAATCATGAATCGAATCATGAATCATGAATTGAATAATGAATCATGAATTGAATCATAAATCATGAATCATGAATTGAATCATGAATCATAAATCGAATCATGAATCATGAATTGAATCATGAATCATGAATCATGAATCGAATCAGGAATCATGAATAATGAATCGAATCATGAATCATGAATTGAATCATTTAATCATGAATCATGAATTGAATCATGATTCATGAATCAAATAATGAATCATGAATCGAATCATGAATCATGAATCGAATCATGAATCATGAATCGAATCATGAATCATGAATCATGAATTTAATCTTGAATCATGAATTTAATCATAAATTGAATCATAAATCATAAATCATGAATTGAATCATGAATCATGAATCGAATCATGAATCATGAATCTAATCATGAATCATTAATCATGAATTGAATCATAAATTGAATCATAAATCATAAATCATGAATCGAATCATGAATCATGAATCGAATCATGAATCATGAATCGAATCATGAATTATGAATCATGAATCATGAATTGAATCATGAATCATGAATCGAATCATGAATAATGAATCATGAATCATGAATTAAATCATGAATCATGAATCATGATTTGAATCATGAATCATGAATCGAATCATGAATTATGAATCATGCATCATGAATCGAATCATGAATCATGAATCGAAACATGAATCATGAATTGAATCATGAATCATGAATTGAATCATGAATTATAAATCAAAACACGAATCATGAAATGAATCATGAATCATGAAACGAATCATAAATCATTAATCATGAATCGAATCATGAATCATGAATTGAATCATGAATCATGAATTGAATTATAAATCATGAATTGAATCATGAATCATGAATCATGAATCATGAATCATGAATCGAATCATGAATCATGAATCATGAATTGAATCATGAATCATGAATCATGAATCATGAATTGAATCATGAAATGAATCATGAATCATGAATTGAATCATAATTTGAATCATGAATCATGAATCATGAATCATGAATCATTAATCGAATCATGAATCATGAATCCTGAAATGAATCATGAATCATGAATCATGAATTGAATAATGAAATGAATCATGAATCATGAATCATGAATTGAATCATGAATCATGAATCGAATCATGAATCTCGAATCATGAATTGAATCATGAATCATGAATCATGAATTGAATCATGAATCATGAATCATGAATCAAATCATGAATCATGAATTTAATCATGAATCATGAATTGAATCATAAATCATGAATCATGAATTGAATCATGAATCATAAATCGAATCATGAATCATGAATTGAATCATGAATCATGAATCTTGAATCGAATCATGAATCGAATCATGAATCATGAATTGAATCATTTAATCATGAATCATGAATTGAATCATGAATCATGAATTGAATCATGAATCATGAATCATGAATCGAATCATGAATTATGAATCATGAATCATGAATCGAATCATGAATCATGAATTGAATCATGAATCTTGAATCGAATCATGAATCATGAGTCATGAATTGAATCATGAATCATGAATCATGAATTGAATCATGAATTATGAATCATGAATTGAATCATGAATCATGAATTGAATCATGAATCATGAATCATGAATCGAATCATGAATCATGAATTTAATCATGAATCATGAATTGAATCATAAATTATGAATTATGAATTGAATCATGAATCATAAATCGAATCATGAATCATGAATTGAATCATGAATGATGAATCTTGAATCGAATCATGAATCATGAATTGAATCATGAATCATAAATCGAATCATGAATCATGAATCATGAATTGAATCATGAATCTTGAATCGAATCATGAATCATGAATCGAATCATGAATCATGAATCATGTATTGAATCATGAATCATGAATCATAAATTGAATCATGAATCATGAATCGAATCATGAATCATAAATCGAATCATGAATCATGAATTGAATCATGAATCATGAATCATGAATCGAATCATGAATCATGAATCACGAATCGAATCATGAATCATGAATTGAATCATTTAATCATGAATCATGAATTGAATCATGAATCATGAATCGAATCATGAATCATGAATTGAATCATGAATCATGAATTGAATCATGAATCATGAATCATGAATCATGAATCATGAATCGAATCATGAATAATGAATCATGAATCGAATCATGAATCATGAATTGAATCATGAATCATGAATTGAATCATGAATTATGAATCATGAATCATGAATTGAATCAATAATCATGAATCATGAATCATGAATTGAATCAATAATCATGAATCATGAATCATGAATTGAATCATGAATCATGAATCATGAATTGAATCATGAATCGAATCATGAATTATGAATTAAATAATGAATCATGAATCATAAATTGAATCATGAATCATGAATCGAATCATGAATCATGAATTAAATAATGAATCATGAATCATGATTTGAATCATAAATCATGAATCTAATCATGAATCGAATCATGAATCATGAATTGAATCATGAATCATGAATCATGAATCGAATCATGAATCATGAATCATGAATTATGAATCATGAATCGAATCATGAATCATGAATTGAATCATGAATCATGAATTGAATCTTGAATCATGAATCATGAATCATGAATCGAATCATGAATTATGAATCATGAATCATGAATCGAATCATGAATCATGAATCGAATCATGAATCATGAAATGAATCATGAATTGAATTATGAATTGAATCATAAATCATGAATCATGAATTGAATCATGAATCATGAATCGAATCATGAATCATGAATCGAATCATGAATCATGAATTGAATTAATGAATCATGAATCATGAATTGAATCATGAATCATGAATCGAATCATGAATCATGAATCATGAATTGAATCATGAATCATGAATTGAATAATAAATTGAATCATAAATCATAAATTGAATCATAAATCATAAATCATGAATTGAATCATGAATCATGAATCGAATCATGAATCATGAATTGAATCATGAATCATGAATCATGAATCAAATCATGATTTATGAATCATGAATCATGAATCATGAATTGAATCATGAATCATGAATTGAATCATGAATCCTGAATCATGAATCATAAATCGAATCATAAATTATGAATCATGAATCTAATCATGAATCGAATCATGAATCATGAATCATGAATTGAATCATGAATTGAATCATAAATCATGAATCATGAATTGAATCATGAATCATAAATCGAATCATGAATCATGAATTGAATCATGAATCATGAATCATGAATCGAATCATGAATTATGAATCATGAATCGAATCATGAATCATGAATTGAATCATTTAATCATGAATCATGAATTAAATCATGAATCATGAATTGAATCATGAATTATGAATCATGAATCGAATCATGAATCATGAATTGAATCATTTAATCATGAATCATGAATTAAATCATGAATCATGAATTGAATCATGAATCATGAATCGAATCATGAATTATGAATCATGAATCATGAATCGAATCATGAATCATGAATCGAATCATGAATCATGAATTGAATCATGAATCATGAATCTTGAATCGAATCATGAATCGAATCATGAATCATGAATTGAATCATGAATCATGAATCGAATCATGAATCATGAATCATGTATTGAATCATGAATCATGAATCATAAATTGAATCATGAATCATGAATCATGAATCATGAATCGAATCATGAATCATGAATTGAATAATGAATCATGAATTGAATCATAAATCATGAATCATGAATTGAATCATGAATCATAAATCGAATCATGAATAATGAATTGAATCATGAATCATGAATCATGAATCGAATCAGGAATCATGAATCATGAATCGAATCATGAATCATGAATTGAATCATTTAATCATGAATCATGAATTGAATCATGATTCATGAATCAAATCATGAATCATGAATTGAATCATGAATCATGAATTGAATCATGAATCATGAATCATGAATCATGAATCGAATCATGAATTATGAATCATGAATCATGAATCGAATCATGAATCATGAATTGAATCATGAATCATGAATCGAATCATGAATCATGAATCATGAATTGAATCATGAATCATGAATCATGAATTGAATCATGAATCATGAATCATGAATCATGAATCATTAATCGAATCATGAATCATGAATTGAATCATGAATCATGAATCATGAATTGAATCATGAATCATGAATCGAATCATGAATCATGAATTAAATAATGAATCATGAATCATGATTTGAATCATAAATCATGAATCATGAATTGAATCATGAATCATGAAATGAATCATGAATTGAATCATGAATCATGAATCATGAATCATGAATTGAATCATGAATTGAATCATGAATCATGAATCATGAATCATGAATCATGAATTGAATCATTAATCATGAATCATGATTCATGAATTGAATCATAAATCATGAATCATGAATTGAATCATAAATCATGAATTGAATCATGAATCATGAAATGAATCATGAATTGAATCATGAATCATGAATCATGAATCGAATCATGAATCATAAATTATGAATTATGAATCATGAATCGAATCATGAATCATGAATTAAATCATAAATCATGAATTGAATCTTGAATCATGAATCATGAATCATGAATTGAATCATGAATTAAATCATAAATCATGAATCATGAATTGAATCATGAATCATGAATCGAATCATGAATCATGAATCGAATCATGAATCATGAATTGAATCATGAATCATGAATTGAATCATGAATCATAAATCATGAATCATGAATTGAATCATGAATCATGAATCATGAATTGAATCATGAATCATAAATCGAATCATGAATCATGAATTGAATCATGAATCATGAATCGAATCATGAATCATGAATCGAATCATGAATCATGAATCATGAATTGAATCATGAATCATGAATTTAATCATAAATTGAATCATAAATCATAAATCATGAATTGAATCATGAATCATGAATCGAATCATGAATCATGAATCGAATCATGAATCATTAATCATGAATTGAATCATAAATTGAATCATAAATCATGAATTGAATCATGAATCATGAATCGAATCATGAATCATGAATTGAATCATGAATCATGAATCATGAATAAAATCATGAATCATGAATCATGAATCGAATCATGAATCATGAATCGAATCATGAATCATGAATCGAATCATGAATTATGAATCATGAATCATGAATTGAATCATGAATCATGAATCGAATCATGAATAATGAATCATGAATCATGAATTAAATCATGAATCATGAATCATGATTTGAATCATGAATCATGAATCGAATCATGAATTATGAATCATGCATCATGAATCGAATCATGAATCATGAATCGAAACATGAATCATGAATTGAATCATGAATCATGAATTGAATCATGAATTATGAATCGAAACACGAATCATGAAATGAATCATGAATCATGAAACGAATCATAAATCATTAATCATGAATCGAATCATGAATCATGAATTGAATCATGAATCATGAATTGAATTATAAATCATGAATTGAATCATGAATCATGAATCATGAATCATGAATCGAATCATGAATCATGAATCATGAATTGAATCATGAATCATGAATCATGAATCATGAATTGAATCATGAAATGAATCATGAATCATGAATTGAATCATAATTTGAATCATGAATCATGAATCATGAATCATGAATCATGAATCGAATCATTAATCATGAATCCTGAATTGAATCATGAATCATGAATCATGAATTGAATAATGAAATGAATCATGAATCATGAATCATGAATTGAATCATGAATCATGAATCGAATCATGAATCTCGAATCATGAATTGAATCATGAATCATGAATCATGAATTGAATCATGAATCATGAATCATGAATCAAATCATGAATCATGAATTTAATCATGAATCATGAATTGAATCATGAATCATGAATCATAAATCGAATCATGAATCATGAATTGAATCATGAATCATGAATCTTGAATCGAATCATGAATCGAATCATGAATCATGAATTGAATCATGAATCATGAATCGAATCATGAATCATGAATCATGTATTGAATCATGAATCATGAATCATAAATTGAATCATGAATCATGAATCATGAATCATGAATCGAATCATGAATCATGAATTGAATAATGAATCATGAATTGAATCATAAATCATGAATCATGAATTGAATCATGAATCATAAATCGAATCATGAATCATGAATTGAATCATGAATCATGAATCATGAATCGAATCAGGAATCATGAATCATGAATCGAATCATGAATCATGAATTGAATCATTTAATCATGAATCATGAATTGAATCATGAATCATGAATTGAATCATGAATCATGAATCATGAATCATGAATCGAATCATGAATTATGAATCATGAATCATGAATCGAAACATGAATCATGAATTGAATCATGAATCATGAATCGAATCATGAATCATGAATCATGAATTGAATCATGAATCATGAATCATGAATTGAATCATGAATCATGAATCATGAATCATTAATCGAATCATGAATCATGAATTGAATCATTTAATCATGAATCATGAATTGAATCATGAATCATGAATCGAATCATGAATCATGAATTAAATAATGAATCATGAATCATGATTTGAATCATAAATCATGAATCATGAATTGAATCATGAATCATGAATTGAATCATGAATCATGAATCGAATCATGAATCATGAATCATGAATTGAATCATGAATCATGAATCATGAATTGAATCATGAATCATAAATCGAATCATGAATCATGAATTAAATAATGAATCATGAATCATTATTTGAATCATAAATCATGAATCATGAATTGAATCATGAATCATGAAATGAATCATGAATTGAATCATGAATCATGAATCATGAATCATGAATTGAATCATGAATTGAATCATGAATCATGAATCATGAATCATGAATCATGAATTGAATCATTAATCATGAATCATGATTCATGAATTGAATCATAAATCATGAATCATGAATTGAATCATAAATCATGAATTGAATCATGAATCATGAAATGAATCATGAATTGAATCATGAATCATGAATCATGAATCGAATCATGAATCATAAATCATTAATTATGAATCATGAATCGAATCATGAATCATGAATTAAATCATGAATCATGAATTGAATCTTGAATCATGAATCATGAATCATGAATTGAATCATGAATTGAATCATAAATCATGAATCATGAATTGAATCATGAATCATGAATCGAATCATGAATCATGAATCGAATCATGAATCATGAATTGAATCATGAATCATGAATTGAATCATGAATCATAAATCATGAATCATGAATTGAATCATGAATCATGAATCGAATCATGAATCATGAATTGAATCATGAATCATGAATTGAATCATGAATCATGAATTGAATCATGAATCATGAATCATGAATCATGAATTGAATCATGAATTATGAATCGAATCATGAATCATGAATTGAATCATGAATCATGAATTGAATCATGAATCATGAATCGAATCATGAATCATGAATCATGAATTGAATCATGAATCATGAATTTAATCATAAATTGAATTATAAATCATAAATCATGAATTGAATCATGAATCATGAATCGAATCATGAATCATGAATCTAATCATGAATCATTAATCACAAATTGAATCATAAATTGAATCATAAATCATAAATCATGAATTGATCATGAATCATGAATCGAATCATGAATCATGAATTGAATCATGAATCATGAATCATGAATAAAATCATGAATCATGAATCAGGAATCGAATCATGAATCATGAATCGAATCATGAATAATGAATCATGAATTAAATCATGAATCATGATTTATGATTTGAATCATGAATCATGAATCGAATCATGAATTATGAATCATGCATCATGAATCGAATCATGAATCATGAATCATGAATCGAATCATGAATTATGAATCATGCATCATGAATCGAATCATGAATCATGAATCGAAACATGAATCATGAATTGAATCATGAATCATGAATTGAATCATGAATTATGAATCGAAACACGAATCATGAAATGAATCATGAATCATGAAACGAATCATAAATCATTAATCATGAATCGAATCATGAATCATGAATTGAATCATGAATCATGAATTGAATTATAAATCATGAATTGAATCATGAATCATGAATCATGAATCATGAATCGAATCATGAATCATGAATCATGAATTGAATCATGAATCATGAATCATGAATCATGAATTGAATCATGAAATGAATCATGAATCATGAATTGAATCATAATTTGAATCATGAATCATGAATCATGAATCATGAATCGAATCATGAATCATGAATCATGAATTGAATAATGAAATGAATCATGAATCATGAATCATGAATTGAATCATGAATCATGAATCGAATCATGAATCTCGAATCATGAATTGAATCATGAATCATGAATCATGAATTGAATCATGAATCATGAATCATGAATCAAATCATGAATCATGAATTTAATCATGAATCATGAATTGAATCATAAATCATGAATCATGAATTGAATCATGAATCATAAATCGAATCATGAATCATGAATTTAATCATGAATCATGAATCTTGAATCGAATCATGAATCGAATCATGAATCATGAATTGAATCACGAATCATGAATCGAATCATGAATCATGAATCATGTATTGAATCATGAATCATGAATCATAAATTGAATCATGAATCATGAATCATGAATCATGAATCGAATCATGAATCATGAATTGAATAATGAATCATGAATTGAATCATGAATCATGAATCATGAATCGAATCATGAATCATAAATCATTAATTATGAATCATGAATCGAATCATGAATCATGAATTAAATCATGAATCATGAATTGAATCTTGAATCATGAATCATGAATCATGAATTGAATCATGAATTGAATCATAAATCATGAATCATGAATTGAATCATGAATCATGAATCGAATCATGAATCATGAATCGAATCATGAATCATGAATTGAATCATGAATCATGAATTGAATCATGAATCATAAATCATGAATCATGAATTGAATCATGAATCATGAATCGAATCATGAATCATGAATTGAATCATGAATCATGAATTGAATCATGAATCATGAATTGAATCATGAATCATGAATCATGAATCATGAATTGAATCATGAATTATGAATCGAATCATGAATCATGAATTGAATCATGAATCATGAATTGAATCATGAATCATGAATCGAATCATGAATCATGAATCATGAATTGAATCATGAATCATGAATTTAATCATAAATTGAATTATAAATCATAAATCATGAATTGAATCATGAATCATGAATCGAATCATGAATCATGAATCTAATCATGAATCATTAATCACAAATTGAATCATAAATTGAATCATAAATCATAAATCATGAATTGATCATGAATCATGAATCGAATCATGAATCATGAATTGAATCATGAATCATGAATCATGAATAAAATCATGAATCATGAATCAGGAATCGAATCATGAATCATGAATCGAATCATGAATAATGAATCATGAATTAAATCATGAATCATGATTTATGATTTGAATCATGAATCATGAATCGAATCATGAATTATGAATCATGCATCATGAATCGAATCATGAATCATGAATCATGAATCGAATCATGAATTATGAATCATGCATCATGAATCGAATCATGAATCATGAATCGAAACATGAATCATGAATTGAATCATGAATCATGAATTGAATCATGAATTATGAATCGAAACACGAATCATGAAATGAATCATGAATCATGAAACGAATCATAAATCATTAATCATGAATCGAATCATGAATCATGAATTGAATCATGAATCATGAATTGAATTATAAATCATGAATTGAATCATGAATCATGAATCATGAATCATGAATCGAATCATGAATCATGAATCATGAATTGAATCATGAATCATGAATCATGAATCATGAATTGAATCATGAAATGAATCATGAATCATGAATTGAATCATAATTTGAATCATGAATCATGAATCATGAATCATGAATCGAATCATGAATCATGAATCATGAATTGAATAATGAAATGAATCATGAATCATGAATCATGAATTGAATCATGAATCATGAATCGAATCATGAATCTCGAATCATGAATTGAATCATGAATCATGAATCATGAATTGAATCATGAATCATGAATCATGAATCAAATCATGAATCATGAATTTAATCATGAATCATGAATTGAATCATAAATCATGAATCATGAATTGAATCATGAATCATAAATCGAATCATGAATCATGAATTTAATCATGAATCATGAATCTTGAATCGAATCATGAATCGAATCATGAATCATGAATTGAATCACGAATCATGAATCGAATCATGAATCATGAATCATGTATTGAATCATGAATCATGAATCATAAATTGAATCATGAATCATGAATCATGAATCATGAATCGAATCATGAATCATGAATTGAATAATGAATCATGAATTGAATCATAAATCATGAATCATGAATTGAATCATGAATCATAAATCGAATCATGAATCATGAATTGAATCATGAATCATGAATCATGAATCGAATCAGGAATCATGAATCATGAATCGAATCATGAATCATGAATTGAATCATTTAATCATGAATCATGAATTGAATCATGATTCATGAATCAAATCATGAATCATGAATTGAATCATGAATCATGAATTAAATCATGAATCATGAATCATGAATCATGAATCGAATCATGAATTATGAATCATGAATAATGAATCGAATCATGAATCATGAATTGAATCATGAATCATGAATCGAATCATGAATCATGAATCATGAATTGAATCATGAATCATGAATCATGAATTGAATCATGAATCATGAATCATGAATCATTAATCGAATCATGAATCATGAATTGAATCATGAATCATGAATCATGAATTGAATCATGAATCATGAATCGAATCATGAATCATGAATTAAATAATGAATCATGAATCATGATTTGAATTTATAAATCATGAATCATGAATTGAATCATGAATCATGAAATGAATCATGAATTGAATCATGAATCATGAATCATGAATCATGAATTGAATCATGAATTGAATCATGAATCATGAATCATGAATCATGAATCATGAATTGAATCATTAATCATGAATCATGATTCATGAATTGAATCATAAATCATAAATCATGAATTGCATCATAAATCATGAATTGAATCATGAATCATGAAATGAATCATGAATTGAATCATGAATCATGAATCGAATCATGAATCATGAATCGAATCATGAATCATAAATCATGAATTATGAATCATGAATCGAATCATGAATCATGAATTAAATCATGAATCATGAATTGAATCTTGAATCATGAATCATGAATCATGAATTGAATCATGAATTGAATCATAAATCATGAATCATGAATTGAATCATGAATCATGAATCGAATCATGAATCATGAATCGAATCATGAATCATGAATTGAATCATGAATCATGAATTGAATCATGAATCATAAATCATGAATCATGAATTGAATCATGAATCATGAATCATGAATTGAATCATGAATCATGAATCGAATCATGAATCATGAATTGAATCATGAATCATGAATTGAATCATGAATCATGAATCGAATCATGAATCATGAATTGAATCATGAATCATGAATTTAATCATAAATTGAATCATAAATCATAAATCATGAATTGAATCATGAATCATGAATCGAATCATGAATCATGAATTGAATCATGAATCATGAATCATGAATAAAATCATGAATCATGAATCATGAATCGAATCATGAATCATGAATCGAATCATGAATCATGAATCGAATCATGAATTATGAATCATGAATCATGAATTGAATCATGAATCATGAATCGAATCATGAATAATGAATCATGAATCATGAATTAAATCATGAATCATGAATCATGATTTGAATCATGAATCATGAATCGAATCATGAATCATGAATTGAATCATGAATCATGAATTGAATCATGAATTATGAATCGAAACACGAATCATGAAATGAATCATGAATCATGAAACGAATCATAAATCATTAATCATGAATCGAATCATGAATCATGAATTGAATCATGAATCATGAATTGAATTATAAATCATGAATTGAATCATGAATCATGAATCATGAATCGAATCATGAATCATGAATCATGAATTGAATCATGAATCATGAATCATGAATCATGAATCATGAATCATGAATCATGAATTGAATCATGAAATGAATCATGAATCATGAATTGAATCATAATTTGAATCATGAATCATGAATCATGAATCATGAATCGAATCATGAATCATGAATCCTGAATTGAATCATGAATCATGAATCATGAATTGAATAATGAAATGAATCATGAATCATGAATCGAATCATGAATCTCGAATCATGAATTGAATCATGAATCATGAATTGAATCAATAATTGAATCATAAATCATGAATCATGAATTGAATCATAAATCATAAATCGAATCATGAATCATAATTTGAATCATGAATCATGAATCATGAATTGAATCATGAATCATGAATCGAATCATGAATCTCGAATCATGAATTGAATCATGAATCATGAATTGAATCATGAATTGAATCATAAATCATGAATCATGAATTGAATCATGAATCATGAATTGAATCATGAATCTCGAATCATGAATTGAATCATGAATCATGAATTGATCATGAATTGAATCATAAATCATGAATCATGAATTGAATCATAAATCATAAATCGAATCATGAATCATGAATTGAATCATGAAACATGAATCATGAATCGAATCATGAATCATGAATCATGAATCGAATTATGAATCATGAATTCAATCATGAATCATGAATTTAATCATGAATCATGTATCGAATCATGAAACATGAATTGAATCATGAATCATGAATTGAATCATGAATCATGAATCGAATCATGAATCATGAATTGAATCATGAATTGAATCATGAAATGAATCATAAATCATGAATCATGAATTGAATCATGAATCATGAATCGAATCATGAATCATGAATTGAATCATGAATCATGAATCGAATCATGAATCATGAATTGAATCATGAATTGAATCATGAAATGAATCATAAATCATGAATCATGAATTGAATCATGAATCATGAATCGAATCATGAATCATGAATTGAATCATGAATCATGAATCATGAATTGAATCATGAATCATGAATTGAATCATGAATCATGAATTGAATCATGAATCATGAATCATGAATCATGAATTGAATCATGAATCATGAATCATGAATTGAATCATGAATCATGAATTGAATCATAAATCATGAATCATGAATCATGAATCGAATCATGAATCATGAATTGAATAATGAATCATGAATTGAATCATGAATCATGAATTGAATCATGAATCATGAATCGAATCATGAATTATGAATTAAATAATGAATCATAAATCATGAATTGAATCATGAATCATGAATCGAATCATGAATCATGAATTAAATAATGAATCATGAATCATGAATCGAATCATGAATCATGATTTGAATCATGAATCATGAATTGAATCTTGAATCATGAATCATGAATTGAATCATAAATTATGAATCATGAATCATGAATCGAATCATGAATCATGTATTGAATCATGAATCATGAATCATGAATCGAATCATGAATCATGAAATGAATCATGAAGTGAATCATGAATTGAATCATAAATCATGAATCATGAATCGAATCATGTATCATGAAATGAATCATGAAGTGAATCATGAATTGAATCATAAATCATGAATCATGAATTGAATCATGAATCATGAATTGAATCATGAATCATGAATTGAATCATGAATCATGAATCATGAATCATGAATTGAATCATGAATCATGAATCGAATCATGAATCATGAATTGAATCATGAATCATGAATTGAATCATGAATCATGAATCATGAATCATGAATTGAATCATGAATCATGAATCATGAATTAAATCATGAATCATGAATCATGAATCGAATCATGAGTCATGAATCGAATCATAAATTATGAATCATAAATCATGAATTGAATCATGAATCATGAATCGAATCATGAATCATGAATCATGAATCATGAATTAAATCATGAATCATGAATCATGAATGGAATCATGAATCATGAATCGAATCATGGATCATGAATCGAAACATGAATCATGAATTGAATCATGAATCATGAATTGACTCATGAATCATGAATCATGAATTGAATCATGAATCATGAATCATGAATTAAATCATGAATCATGAATCATGAATCGAATCATGAGTCATGAATCGAATCATAAATTATGAATCATGAATCATGAATTGAATCATGAATCATGAATCGAATCATGAATCATGAATCATGAATCATGAATTAAATCATGAATCATGAATCATGAATGGAATCATGAATCATGAATCATGAATTAAATCATGAATCATGAATCATGAATGGAATCATGAATCATGAATCGAATCATGAATCATGAATCGAAACATGAATCATGAATTGAATCATGAGTCATGAATCGAATCATAAATTATGAATCATGAATTGAATCATGAATCATGAATCGAATCATGAATCATGAATCATGAATCATGAATTAAATCATGAATCATGAATCATGAATGGAATCATGAATCATGAATCGAATCATGAATCATGAATCGAAACATGAATCATGAATTGAATCATGAATCATGAATTGAATCATGAATCATGAATCATGAATTGAATCAAGAATTATGAAATGAATCATGAATTGAACCATGAATCATGAATCAAATCATGAATCATGAATTAAATCATGAATCATAAATTGAATCATAATTCATGAATCGAATCATGAATCATGAATTGAATCATGAATTGAATCATAAATCATGAATCATGAATTGAATCATGAATCATGAATCGAATCATGAATCATGAATTGAATCATGAATCATGAATCGAATCATGAATCATGAATTGAATCATGAATCATGAATCATTAATCATGAATCATGAATTGAATCATGAATCATGAATTGAATCATGAATCATGAATTGAATCATGAATCATGAATCATGAATCATGAATTGAATCATGAATCATGAATCATGAACCATGAATTAAATCATGAATCATGAATCATGAATTGAGTCATGAATCATGAATCGAATCATGAATCATGAATTAAATAATGAATCATGAATCATGAATTGAATCATGAATCATTAAACGAATCATGAATCATGAATTAAATAATGAATCATGAATCATGATTTGAATTATAAATCATGAATCTAATCATGAATCATGAATCTAATCATGAATCATGAATCGAATCATGAATCATGAATTAAATAATGAATCATGAATTGAATTATGAATCATGAATCATGAATCGAATCAAGAATCATAAATCATGAATTATGAATCATGAATCGAATCATGAATCATGAATTGAATCATGAATCATGAATTGAATCATGAATTGAATCATAAATCATGAATCATGAATTGAATCATGAATCATGAATTGAATCATGAATCTCGAATCATGAATTGAATCATGAATCATGAATTGATCATTAATTGAATCATAAATCATGAATCATGAATTAAATAATGAATCATGAATAATGAATTGAATCATGAATCATGAATCGAATCATGAATCATGAATTGAATCATGAATCATGAATTGAATCATGAATCATGAATCGAATCATAATTCATGAATTGAATCATGAATCATGAATCATGAATCGAATCATGAATCATGAATTGAATCATGAATCATGAAATGAATCATGAATCATGAATCATGAATTGAATCATGAATCATGAATCATGAATTGAATCATGAATCATGAATCGAATCCTGAATCATGAATCATGAATTGAATCAGGCATCATGAATTGAAACATAAATTGAATCATAAATAATAAATCATGAATTAAATAATGAATCATA